>NW_028297116.1:21903053-22203053 GCF_055798465.1 Pogonomyrmex barbatus
GTATGAGCGCGGCGGACGGACGTGCGGTGGATTGTGACCGGTTGTTGGACGCGAGTGCGCTCGTAACCGCTTAGAGACTATGTACAGGCGCGGGGGACGAGGGTGAGGGAGTCTGCGCGGTCCCCGGCGTGCCAGGATTCTGTTGCACAGAGTAGGAGTTATTTTGTCGCGAGTGCTGCTGTTGGTGCGACGGGTGATGATGATGGTGATGGTGATGGTGATGATTTTGATGTTGCTGATGGTGGTGATGGGAAGTCGATGGATTGATGGTCGCGTGATTTTGCATGAGGTTCAGGTTGAGGGGGTAGGATAAGGGGGAGCCCAGGGCCGTTGCGGCAGAGGTACTGCAGGCACCGGCTCCGGGCCCCACCGGGCTCAGTGCATGCTCATCCCCGCGTGCGGGTGGTGGGCCGCCGGTACGGAGGTTGCGTGATGATGAGGATGGTGCATTAGAGGAGGGAGATGCGGGTGGTGGGGATGGTGTGGGGTCAGAGGCGGCGGGGTCATCTGTATTGGAGTCATGGGGGTTGTCGGCTGATGGCCGAGAGTGGTGGTGGTGGTCTGGGGGGAGGTGGTGTTGCTGGTGTCCTGACCCGCCGCCACCGCCGCTGCCGCTGCCGCCGCCGCCGCCGCTGCTGCCAGCTGCTGCTGCTGCTGCTGCTGCTGCTGTTGCTGCTGGGCCTGAGCCGGCTGCTGCGGCGGCTGCGGCTGCGGCACCGAGCTGGAAGTGGGACTCTGCTGACTCCCGTTGTCCTCGCTGTCGGAGCAGGAGTCGGCCGACGAGCTCCCCGCTCCCCCCTTGCCCTTGCTGCCGCTGCTGCTGCTGCTGCTGCTGTGGGTCTTGACGTGCTTCGCGAGATGGTCGCTGCGCATGAACCGCTTGTTGCAGACCGGACAGGCGAATCTCTTTTCGCCGGTGTGGGTTCGAAGGTGCCGCTGCAACTCATCCGAACGTGTGAACCGCTTGCCACAGAAAAGCCAGTTGCAAACAAACGGTCGCTCACCAGTGTGCCACCGTAAGTGGGCCTTCAGATGCGACGTTTTCCCGTAGACCTTGCCGCAACCCGGTATGTGGCAGCTGTGGATGTTCTTCTTCCTGAGGTGCACGCCGGCGGGACCGAGTCTCTCGGCTTCTTGACAATTCGGACAATCGCAGGTGGCGCGCCCGGTGTAGCGTCTTTGCGAGCGCGGCGAGGGCGCTTGGCTGACGCCGGCGCCCCCGACGCCGACCCCGCCGCCGCTTCCCTGAGGACTTCCGGCACCGGCGCCGGCGCCGGCCGTGGCGGCCGTGTGGTGATGAAGCCCGAATCCGGGCGGCCCGCCCGGTAACATCGACTTGTACGTGTCTTGTAGGAGATTGTGGCCGGCCGTCGTGGCTGTGGTCAGCAGGTGATTGCCAGCGAGCGCGAGGCTCGTCGAGTAGTCGGCCGAGTAATTGGCCATTTGCGCCGCGTGGACGCCGACGCCGACGGTGCTGCTCACGTCCAGCCATCCGCCGGCGGTCGCGGCCCCGTGCACGTCCCACCAACCGTCGCTCGCTTTAATTCCGCCGTGCGTCGCGCCCGGCATCGCGTTGAACGGCCACGACTCGTACGGATGCCTGCCGTACACCGAGCCCAGGGTCGCGCTCTCGACTTTGCCCAGAAGACTGCTCTGATGGTGGTGCGGATCGCCGGCCGGTTGGGCGCTCGCCGTTCCGGGAAAATACAGTTCGCTACCATATTGCGGCGCGGTCGAGGCGCAAGATGTTACCGGCGCCCTGGCGTAACCACCGGTGCTGCCGGCGCTGCTCGTCGCCGCCGGTCTCTGGCTCACTCCCGTCGTTGTGCACCCACCGCTACCGCCTCCTCCTCCTCCTCCTCCTCCTCCACCTCCGCCGCCACCTCCCCCGCCTCCGGTATGCTGTGGCGAACTGCCGCTGCTCTGCGGGCTCTTCTTCCAAGGGTGAAAACCCTTGCCCACGGCTGCGTCTGCCAACGGCGGCGGGCTCTTGCTGCTCAGTTTGTTACATTGCGCCGCCAGCATGGCCAGGGGCGTGCCTCGTAGTCCCGGATGATCCTGTAACATCATCGAAAAATCTACACTCACCCTATGGTCTATACGTAATATCATAATTTTGTTTCGTAAGAATAGAGCTTATCGGTATCGGACTCTCGCGTAACAAGTTCGTCCGATCAATGTTCGCGGGCTCGCATGATCTTTATTGCCTATTTACAATGTGCTAACAACGCTCGTGCGCGCGTTACCAATCTTTTTCAAAATTTCTTCAACATCGGAAGCGCTCGTTATGGAACAATCTCGTCGGCGCGATTACGCAAATCGGTAATAACAACTCTGGAGCGAATTATGTATCGCGCGTATCGATTCACGGGACTATCGAGATACTTTTTCGTGCTAGCGCGGATCGTAATATCGAAATCTGGCGGCCGGTGGACGCCCATAATCGTCCAGCCGCGTCTAAATCGATCTAAAAAGAAGCTCCGGTCCGGGCCCAGGCCCAATGAGAGAGAGAAAGAGGAAAGTCTTCCCCTAAGGGCGTATAATGACACTAAATTACCGCTCCTATCCTAGAAGAGATCCAAGATTAGTCGCTGAAAGTAATGAGATCCGGACAGACCGGCCGCTCTACCTAGGCCGCTTTCATGCAAATTGTTCTCGAATCGAGGCACAAGGTCGACGTACATTTTCCACATGCCATATTAAACGACCCGAAATAACGTGGGAAAATATGCCGCGGTTTCAGAAACGAAATGTGGAGAAGATCAAGATCAATCCGCTTGAAATATTGCGCAGATATGCAAACGGCAATGGCCATACAGAAATTACAATTCTTAAAAGGAACGTAATGAACTCTTTTCCTTTCCTTGATGCAAATTGAATAAATTCAATAACGACACAATTTGTGCGTGGGACGGATTCCACGGCGGATTTCAATGAGCCTTCCAATTCCGAGAAATTCACGAAGCACTTCGTGCTTTTCGCGCACGCGGCGCGAGGAATTATAGGGAACGCAATTTGTGTGCGAGCTAAAAATTAGAGCGAACGGCAGAAGCCGACTGAAACTTTGGATAACGAACTTCATCAAAAGCAGCCCCATGCAAATCGCTCGCGGGGGTAGCGCGGAGGTGAAAGGACAAGGAGAGTGTCGGCGGCTACCGAAGGGCCGGAGGCTGAAGAGGAGAGGTCCCGAAGCGGATTTGGACGCGGAGAGGTAAAAGCGGCGAGAGGGTCCGCGGAAGCGGCAGGAAATTAAGGTCTGGAGGGCCGCGCGGCCATTAGCAGCCGGCGCCATGGAGGCGACACGCCCCCACGTGGATTCAACCTTGCGCCAGCAACATCGGTGAAAGACAACGAACGCGCACACCCTTCCAGGATGGAGAGGTCGACGATGAGAGCGAGAGAGGTGAAAGAAACGAGAAGGAAGAGAAGGGAAAAAACGGAGAAGAGTCGGAGACCACACTATGGTCGATCTATCCTTCGAAGAGAGATCCGGAGTCCCGCTCGGTTGCCCCGATCATTCATCAACGCGCACAACAAATGTCCCGCTCATATTTCTTTGCGGTAACATGACACATTGTTGTTGTATTATGATCGTTATTTCGGATGCGCTCGTGGCGCCGTTTCAAGGCCTTTCGGTTGATTAAGTGCCGTTATCTTTTTTTATCGTAAAGATAAAATAAACAAGTTAAACAAGTTAAGTATTAAAATACAAATACATTTGTATTTGTAAATATTATGTACCTGTGGAGGAAGCTTTGTAAGTCAAGCGAGATATCTATAATTTACGCTTGAACAACGAGACGTCGGAAGGTATCGAGCGAAAGTTATTATTCCGAGAAATCTCTCCGGACGCGCTGTGTGATTGCTCCCCGTTACGATGCTCTCGACGAATGGGAGCGCTCGTTGACGCGGAGGTCGTAGAGGGTGACGACTGGCACGGGAGAATCGCGGAGGGTTGAAAGGACGCGAAATCGTCTCTCCCGCTTTTACGTCGAGAGGGAGGCGGAAGGTTAGCGCGGCCGAGATCGCAACGGGGTTGAGTGTCTCTCCGCCGGTGTACGAGCCACGCCCTCTTCAAGCTCGATGAGTGCAGGTTGTAGGCAGGCCACGTATCGATCCGCCGGGACAATATGACAGTGGCCTGCGGAGACAACGACGTCCCTCGATCAGAGCCCTCTCCCTCTCCCTCTCTCTCTCTCTCTCTCTTTCCCCCTCCCTCCACAGTCTCCATTGCGGAAACCCTACGCGTGGATGCACGCTCTCCATGGCGCGTCACGCGTACGCGTTAACCATCTCGATCTCTTGACTACTTCAATCACGTTTCATCATCGTCACTTTTGCGTCTATCCGCTTCATAAAAGTGCACAGCACGCTTTCTTCCTAATGAAATATCCAATCATTTCTGGATTTTCGAGCCTTAAATTTGAATTAAGAGATCGTTCGGTTCTCGAGCGAACGCGATCGATGGCGGAACCCTGTCGCCAGCGGAAGTGCGACGTCAACGACGTCGTGTGTAGGTGAAAAATACGTAGTACGAAATTGGCAGAGCGTAAAGAGTACCAAACTACTCGGCACCGGCGAGGCCGGGCGAGGTCCCTCGCGCCCTCCTGTCGGCACGGTTGAAAGGGAGCCGACGTGAAATGGGCACCGGTAGGATCCTTTGTTTTAGCCGCGTGACGTCACGCCCCTCGTAGCCAGCTAGGACTAATAATGCCTCGAGCTACGCCGCGCATAAATTAAAACGAAGAATCCTCCGCTTGTCTCGCCTCGTCCCGCGTCCCACGCCGACTCGGATCTTTTTCCGAGAACTCATTCGCGCCGAGTCGCGCGATTGCTTTCCGACTGGTGGCGAGGCCTCGAACGTGCCAGGAAGTATCGACCGCCGGCACGGAGATCGTTAACGAGATCACTCGACACTCGACACTCGACACTCGACACTCGATACGACGCGGCGCCGGACGGCGGAAAATAAAGCGGAAACGCCGGCGATCGTTCGAGCACAGGCCACGTGACAGCTGAATACGGGGGAGGTAAAAGACCCGATAGGCGAGGGTGCGAAGCAACAAACCGTAGGGTGTCTACCGGTCGAGCTTCGTGGCGAACCGCATCCGACGTCCATGTCAAACTTTCATTCCCCTTTCAGCCTGAAGAGAACCCTCGTTCGCACCATCAGGCGAGAGACGCGCATCGGTGATCGGTATTTTGTGCATGCACACTAACAAAGACATCGAGAAAATTCGACAAATTCGTTCAAATAATTTCACCTTTAAATGTGCGAAAGAAATACTTTTTTCTTTTTTAAAAATAACGAAATATTTCCTCTGCAAATTTCGATTAGAACGCAAGTTTTTTTTCTTTTTTTGTTCGAGGAACGAGTTGAAAATTTATTTTCGCTATCAAGTCGTTGTCGTCGAATTAGAGACAATTAAACGAACAGACGCGGAGGAGCCGCGGAAAAAGCATTGCTCCATAATGAAGCGCCGTGCAAAATTAGTCTTTTCTGCTTTCGGTGTAAAAAGTGTCGGTCGTTCTCGAGAGCCATTGACCGCGATCTTCAAGCACCTGCCGAGCCGGCATGGTCGAGTTTCTGATTGGATCCACCTGCATTGAGCAGCCCCCAACCAGTGGTATTGACAAACTACTTCAGCAAGTCGGACTTTGCGTATTTTACTTTCTAGCTTTCTATAAATGAATATTGTATAACTGACTCGTTTTCCCTTTTTTTATATCTGCTCTTGATTTTTTTCTCATTTTTATAAGCAGTCCGAAGTGCTTTAATTGCGATAACGGCGTTATCTCGTTCCATTGTGAAAATAAATACTACTTAGCATTTAATAATGCTGAAAAAAATAACATTTGTAGTCGTTATCGACTTTAAACTCACATCGTAAAATATAAAAGTCATCTCGTTTATATTTCAAGATATATTGCAATTTTGAGATATTCATATCAAAGAAAAATTCTGAATTAATCCCAAGGCACAATCCATTTCGTACTTATCACAGAGCGCACGGCGGGAATTCATTTCGTGCGAAGGGAAAGGGTTGGGAATATTATTTAACAAAGTACGTAATATCTCAGATAAGTAATGTAACTATTATTACCATGCAAATTGTAACACGTTGCAGATACGGTGTATACCATCGGATTATAATTTAAAATGATATTGTTACCTTTGCCTCTCGAACGATCTCGTTGGCATTCCCTTTACAATCTCGATACGCTTACGCGGCGGACACGCAAAACATTTCGCGGAGGGAGAAGGAAAGGGGGGAGGGGGAGGAGAAGGGGAAGGGGGGGGGGAGAAACGTACGCCTAGATCGAATACGCGGTCGAATTGTTCAACGTTGATTTCCATACCGCGCTAATTACCCGTCCAGGTACAAGTCGGGCAAAACGCGTTGTTGCGAGTGGCACGGAATGCCGTTGCACGTTATCCGCGGCCGCGGTCTTCGTCGGATCGTCGTGGTGCAACAGCGCCGGGTGTAATACGTCAACGAGGGGTTTACGCGAAGCAGGCCGCCTTCCCTCGCGGCGCGGTGCGATGCGATGCCGGCGATAATACGAATGCGGGTTACTTCGAATGCTAATTATTTGTTTATCAGCCTCCGCATGCAACCGCGCCGGCACGCAGGCAGTGTCCCGATAAGAAGCGGTGCCCCTTGAAGCTGTTGCGCGCTAGGGGTTATATGCGCCTCGGCTTCGGCCTCGCAGATAATTGCGGCGATTATAAAAACGTCCGCTTTGCCTCGGTCGTCTCTTTCTCGTTATCGGGCCAGCCGTCAACTTCGATATACTCGTTTCCTACATCGTTTCCTACGTTCGTTCCACAGTTTCTCTCTCCCGATTCCTTTTCCTCGTCCCGATTCGATATTCTCTGCCTCCCCTCGTTCTTTACTGTCTTCAAACATAAATTAAAATTTAATACGCACGATCAAATTAAACGTATATGTACATATTCGTACGGTGAATGACGATATAAACGCGGTAAGAACACGAGGTTTTGCTAATAGCAGAAATTTCTAGTTTGCAGAAATGTTGCGTGACGCAAAACCGCACGTTACGATGATAGCTCGGACAGAAAAAAAAAAGGGAAATAAAAACTTTTTCCCGTTGATTACGAGACGCGTTATCTGAGCAACCTCGTTACATTTATAAAGTTAATTATGTGATAGTACTATCCACATAGCGTTCATATACCTATGGTGACCACGCGTCACCTTTTTGTAAAGGACAATCCCTTACTTCCAAGCTGTCCTTTAAATTTATTTTTTTTTAAACTAGATTTTGTTTATGCAATTTCTGCGACGTTAAACAAAAGCAAATTTAACGTGACTATGTCTCGAGAGGTAAATTTTCAGTTTTACAGCACGTAGTTGACGTTCGAGTCGCACGCATGTATAATATTCGTCATTTTCTTTCCTTCTCTGCCTCGAGTCGCGAAAATCTCTTCGCGTTGGCGACTCGTTTTCCTTCCGCCTCGTTTCTCCGGCTTCGCAAAACAGGACGGACCCCTCGATCGACCGGTAGCGATGGAACGAAAATTGTATATTCGCACGCAACGCGCGACTGCCATTATACGCGGGAGAGAAGCTAGCAGCCGCGAGGTCGTCGGTCCTCCTTTCAACAAAATGGCGCTGCTTTTCTTGCTCGTCGGTATCTCGCTTTTAATCTCGCGCGCGACACTGACCGCGTCCCCACCCCCCCTAACAAATGGATTTTTAACTCGTTCCATCTAAGCGACTCCGGGATCCACCCAGTGACGAACGTCAGTGGCGATCAACTCACCGTAGACGAGCGACTCGGCGTATCACGCGTAGTCATCGGCGATCATTAACGGGACGGAGGCGAGAAGGAGGGGGGGGGGGAGAGAGAACGAGACGGCTAGATTGCTTAAACTCTGAAGAACGAATAAACTTATCATTTCTCAACTTATCTTTCACTCTTCGTGACGCGAATAAAATAAAATCTGGATTTATTCATAAAATATGAAGACCGCTCTGCCGCTCTTTCGCAGCATATATACGTTGCAACCGCACGTGCGAGACGTTTATTAATGCTGGAAATCCAGTGAAAGAGAATTAAGTAATACCTCTCTCTTATCCGTCCGCCGTGTCGTTCGCTCATAAATAATTATTAGCAAATTAAATTACGCGAGATAAATTTTTCTGAATATTAGGAAACGCGCGCGCGCGCGCGCGAGAGAGAGAGAGAGAGAGCGCAAGGAACAAAAGAAAAAAAAAAGAGATTTTCTGCAAAGGACGGGATTAATAATCTTATTCATGAGTGACCGCAGACCGGCGCCGAGCAGCGCACTGTGACGGAACCTCCGTTAGTTCCCACTGGAGCCGAGCTACCTGTTATCCTTTGCCTGCTAAATTATGTTTTTTAATTAAATCCATCGTAAAGGAGCGGCTCGCCTGTATACCTCACTCGCCGCCCTTCTCGGCCCTTTCCTATTTCTCTTCTCGCACGCCGCGTTACGAAAGAGCCGATCGTACATCCGAGAGTGTCTACGTCGGGTAACCGTGGCTCGAGGCCAAAACAGGGAGCTATCCAAATTTATTCGGCTATCCTATAGCCCCGGAGGCATCTCCTATCTCGCCCCCCTTTTTGCTCCTTCTCCCGACAGCATCGAGTTTTTGTTCTTTTTTTTTTCCTCCTTCGCGGACCCTCGACAAATTTCAAATCGCCCTTGGACCTAATGATTTCCGGGTAAAGATGTAAATCGGCTTCGATATTGCGGGATATTTTTCTATTTGGCATACAAATTTCGGGACAAATTTTATCCATCGCGTCCGTCCGCGTGGATCATCGATCACGTGAGAAAGGTACAAGAGGTAGCACTTTCCATTTTAGAGAGATCACGACGAGAAAGAAGCGGATGGGAAATCCGGGACAGACAGAGGAGAACGACTATCAATTCATTAGCTCTCGTAAATCCATCGCCTCCCTCCCGCCGGCGTTGAATATTAAGCGGGCATTACGTGCTCTGGTTATAACTCGCAGCCAGTTAACACCGGTATCATCCTCCTTCGATCTTCCGCAATTTCTACGCACGGTTACTTCAAAAGTGGTCTTCGGGCTTGAGAACGGCTCATCGCGAGGCTTCGACGAGGAGAGCTGCTCGGTAACGCTGCTCCGATTGGTTTCCAGCAAAAATCGCGACTCGTTTTTCGAGCGTTACGTCTTCATTAGGATAATGAGGGCGGCATAAATCTCGAGGGGCACGTCGCTTTGTGCGCGCGCGCGCGCGCGCGCGCGCGTGCGCGCTTCCAGAATGCCCTTGTCGAGGGACGACGGAAGCGGCCGTACATTTGCATAGAGTAATTTAGTGGTACATAAAATTCCGCAGCCAATTAGCGCCGGAGTGTCTGATCTATCGCCCGACTAGCCGTTTCACCGCGTTCACTCGCCGCGAAACGCTTCTAATTTGGGAAGACGGTGATCTCCCCCCCCCCTCCCCCTACCCTTCCTTTAAGAGCAGAGAGACATTCTCGTCCCAATAAAAACCCACGTCTTGGCGCAGATTTTATCATCTTATGCGATTTTTACTGTCAGCCGGGTACTCTGCTCTCGCTGCTTTTACTATCTCGACAGGCCACCCACGCTAATATTCATATTCGCGGGAAAGTTTTTATCTTTCGAAGCGCAACTTGAATTTGCATCTAATTAAAGCACTAAAAGTATCATTTGCAAACACACAAATTAAAAATGTAATCGCCGCCTATAGGCGATAATAATGAATTTCTGTATGTAATTTTTATATATAGAAATTTTTTATTTAAATCCTAAGCTTTTTTATTACATTCTTTTATTCTAAATTCTAAGAGGAAAAAAATCGTTGCGAAGCAACGTGATATATCAGTTTAGCGTTTTTACTCACAGTTCCGAAATTGGAGGCTATTAGTAATTCTGGGTTCTCTCGACCAAGCTCACCGAAAGCTTCGTACGAAAGCGGATCAAGCACGGAAAGCGCGAAACGTTGTATGTCGGAAGCCATGCATTAGCATATAGACGGAGTTGCCTTGTGGCGATGGTGTCGAGTAGGTAGGTAGCCACGAGGGGCTCTTATTTATTAACGATGTATTCTTCACCGCTACGCCGTATTTGTTCTCACTTTGTTCTCGTTAACCCTTTCCACCTTCTTCGACCGTGAGGTCCGCGCGCGGAACTATTCGACTAAATAAAACCAATTTGACCGGGATGGAGTAGGAGCGTATGCGGTAGCGGTCAAAGAATGACTAAGCCGGACAAGTTGATTAACTCTCTGATGCACTATTCAATTTCGATCTAAAAATTTCATATAATAGCAATGAAATGCGGCCAAGTGACGATCAAGTTTTTAATAAAAAAAATTATTATTCAAGCAATTCAAGCAGAAACACGCAATATCTATAAATTTCAATCAGATTGTTAATAATCTTTTTCTTACCTATACAGATATGAGGAACAAAAAAAATGTAAGCGAAAATATATATTTCATTGAAATGGAATTCAAAATTTTGTCTTACATCATCCATTTATTTTCCTTCTGTACGATTTATGCTTTTCTAAATGTTCATTCAGTTATTTAGGATACTTCGGTCTCGGAGCGTTTAATAAATTTCTCTATCTACGGGTCACCATTCTCCCGGACGTTCACAGCTGCTTGTAACTCGCAGGGACTAGCGACAATAATTTCTGAATAGCGCGTCGGGCTCGGCCTCCTTATTATGACGCGTGAAAGGCGCGCGGTCATAAGCACGCCTTTATCAGCCGTTCAGGTAGACTAGCCCTGGTCCGCTTCTCGATCGTTCGCCCTCCTAGACGTGTCTGCCGAAAAACCTCCCCGTCCTCGTATATTCTGAGTTTTATAGCTGCAGCTACACGGTGGTCCCGGTCGGCGGCTTTCTTTCAATTACGAAAGTTCCACGTAGAATCGACGTGTAAATAGCGTCGACGCGGAGTCGCTTGGCAGAATCATAGGCCGATAAATTAGACCTGTATTAGCATTTAAACGATGGAGCGGTCCATCGGCGATCTCGATGGCTCTCGATTACACTGCGAGAGCCGCGAAACGAGAGAGGAACGAGACGGCTTGTGCCATCTCCCGCCATTGCGTCGATTAGACGACGCGCTGGATGGTCCTCCGTCATTGAATAGGGGAGGGGGGGGGGAAATATTCGTCGTCATTTTCGGAATCGCTTTCTCCGTAAAAGAATTTCGCGGAATGTATAAATATAGTTTATTCAGAAGTGATTTTCTCACGCTATGACAATTTCCCGTTTCAGAAATAATTTTCAATTATTCCGACGAGAATTTACAACGAGGAAACGTAGTGTGCCGCGTATTTTATTAAGCGCGATAAAATTATTCATAATTTTAGTAATAATGCACATAATGCTTCTCCTAGAATAGAAATATTAAAGCGGCGTAACGACCTTCCGGCGAATAGACGAAGGCCAGACGAGTACATCTTAATATTTGATAGCTATCGTGTCCATGAAAGAATACGCGGAATAATTACGGGCACACTCGTTCTCCCACATTCACGCTTCGTGAACTGAATTTCGAAGTTTAAATAATTCATGGAAGCGTGTACGAAGTTGTCGAGATCGTGTTTTTCGCTCGCCGCGCCGGCGCGTCCAAAGTAACACGCGCTGCGAAGTCGGATCGAACGATCTGTGCGATTCTCGCGACGCATTTCGTCGCCGCGATATGCATACGATTATCGTCCTCGTAACTTGGCAAACGGTCCAATCTCGTCCGAGGAGATGGACAAGACCGGAGGATGACGGAGATTGGACGGAGAGTACCGACCCTCTTCCGAGCACATCGACCACACACGCGGTATCACCTGCTCCCGAACGATATTATTTATCCGGAGCATTTCCAAGACGATCGCCGATACGGAGGCAGGGCAGTTTAGGAGACGGCATCGTAATATAGTCGCGGGGACGTTTTACGGAGACGCAAAGGAGCCGGCCGAACGTATGCACTCGGCACTCGGCGCGAAATACGCGGACGAGCGAGCTGATAAATTTACGCCGGGCGGCTCGCCTGTGATCGTCGTAAATGGGCCTTTTTATGGGACGAAAGCTTATTGAAGCGCGGAAATACAGCGCGGTCCCGCCGATATACGCGGCTGCCCTTTCGCGCGATTACGAGCGGAATCTCCCCCCCCCGGATGCACGCCACCGTCGTCGCGCCCGTCCGCAGCGGGGAGGGCTTGCACCTGCAGATATTTACGTTCACTTAAAAAGTCATAAAGACCCGGCGCCTCGGTAAATCTACGCGCGGCGCGCACTCCTCGGGGGTGATAACGAGCGCCGCGAACGACACTCGCCGGCCTTGAAGACGGCCCGCGCCGAGAAACGTGGCCGGGAGGAGATCGATGTGGCCTGGCTCCGGAAATCGAATCGCGATGACGCGCCGCGGCCCCGCGTGTGCAATTTAAAGCGGTAATGATGATAGACGCATTTGCGCATTTGTTTTCGGTAAAATGACATAAAGATGTCCTCGCGCGATAAGCGTCGAGAGGCGCGCACTTTAACATTTTTTTGCGTTAATATATACCTTCCAATATGACTTTATTACACGTCGCGCCCGCTTTCTTATTTCCTCACGTGGCCCAAGACGCTAAAAAAAACTCCCCGAGTCGGCGAGGTAGGAGGAAGGAGTTTCGGGATACACACAAGCGAGCATCCTCTCGCGAACGTGATACGATCGGGGTCGGCGGATCGGCGAGTGCCAGGATTCCGCTGCACCTGCGTCGTCGTTCCTCGAGCGAGATTGGCGTCTAATCGACGGCCACCGACGTGGCGTTTGGACCACGATGGATAACGACCGGATTGGATCGTTGGCGAGGCAACTTGCGACTGGTCCGCGCGTGACGATTTCCTCTCCTCGTGCGCGCTTTAATCGTCGGCTTATCGGGTTCGGAAGGATAAACAAAAGCATACCGCGTCGAGGCGAGCCGCAACGAGGTAATTTACCGGCGGATGACCCGCTCCTCTGTCGCTCCGGCGGATCCTCGCGTCTACGCGTCGGGGCCGTGTAATATAGTCGGCCGCCTCTCTCGCCTCCTTCGCCGAACGGGGCGACGTGTTACCGATGGCGTTACGGCAACAAACCGGCACTAAATCACCTTTGGCAGACCACGTGAACCCGTTCATCTCGCCGGCCGGACGCAGCTGCTAAAGTAAAGCGGTTAAAGATCCAATCTCTCGAGGAAAGAGCCGCGCTCCTTCCCCTCCTTCCTCGTCTCTCGGCGTTATAATATTTCGAGCAAAAAGACGCGCGCGCGCGCGCGCGATCCCGAGAGCCGCCTCGCAAATAGCTCGAGAACTCGTAAAGATTCGCACGAACGTCAACGATAGAATTTCCTACGTCCCGTATTCCGCGACCTCGGCATTGATCACTTCGCAATTCTCCTAAATGACCGCTCCGCGTCCTTTTTCACACGTATCGTAATCTGTAGACGAATTAAATATATATAAAATAATTCGTATGAAATATAATTGGTATTACAAAATTAATAATAATCATGTACGTGTATAAGTATTTTAAATTCCGGAATGTTGCTACCGGAGTATGGCAAAGTTTCCATAGAGCTGTCACATTTAAGTGGGTGACTATAGATGTACTTAACACTGTGCTGCGAACACATAACTGGCGGGACTATAAATCTACTCGGTTGCGAAACAGGTGGCTCTATTCTCGAAGAAAGTGAGCTTTACACACGCACACAAAGACGCAGACGCGCGGACGCAGACACGATGGTGAACGTCAGCGGGTTGATTCTGGCGTTTAATATATAATAATATAAAATGCATTATTTATCGTAATAATATATTTCTGTTTGTATTGATTCATTACGTACAAATCACCGCGCGTTACATCATTATTAACGGCGACGTAGCGTCGGCGCGGAGTCCCAACCGTACCGGGCTCTGTAATGGGCTCTAGTACTAGACTCGTAATAAGCGAGCCGATAATGTCAAGGGGTTAACGTAAAGATCACCGGAATAGATCAAGACGCGACTGCACGTTGCCTAGTTGCGTGTGTCTAGTTTGTCTAGAACGAAAGTCCGCGCGAGCGAACGGCCAGGCATCGATCGCGTTCGAAGCCGAGAGTGAACGCCGCGTGCGATCCGCGCGAGGCGGTCGAGGCGTCGCACTCGCGAAAGAGCGTTTTCCGCGTAAAAATTTAAATAATACGTCGGCGAGCGTCGTGTGTTACGGATAGCAATTTAGAGAGGGCCCGCAAACGGGCCACGGGTTAAGGCGAAGGCAGAATTAAGCGGTCCTCTTCTTTAGCGGTCCGCCAACGAGACGCTTTACGATCGGTACACGCGCGTAATACCTATAATCGTCGCGCGTGTAATCCGTGCCTGAGAAGAGTGCCTGGGCTTTCTATCTCGTTAGCGCTTGGTACGGAATGAAAATCCGTTTTGAAAAATCGCCGGTTTTAATTCGCGAATCGTTGGGAATAAAATTTTTAACGCGTCCCGAACGCGTTCCGCGTGGTGAATCTCTCGGGAATCCTCGGCGCGACACACCGACAAGGGAAACGCAGGAGCGTGGAAAACGTTTGCGTAAAAATGAAAGAATAATGGAGACAAATATGGAAATGATAAAGGTGGAGCCCGTACGTGCGTTTAGAGAAAGCTTGTCGCTCGTGTGCGTAATTGACATGACGTGAAAAATACCTTTAATGGCGTCGGTCGACGAAGCGATAAAGTTTACCGACACGCACGTAGCTCTGTTATTAAAGCCAACTGAAACACCATTAAAAATATTTCTCACGTTGTCTATTACGAGAGATCATAATTTTAGATATTTTCTTATTTTATACGGGGCTGTTACCGGGTATATAGCATTACAATTAATAATTCGCGTCTAATAGAGCGGTACATCGATGACATTTCACTTTAAAGGACGGTTTGGCCTACGCGGGTATAAAATCGCAGTCTATTTAATAATTCACTCGAAACGTAAGTACCACGGCATTCGAATCAATCAACAAAATACTGACGTACAATGTTGAACGTGTGTATCTATGGAGTATTGAAAAATATTGAAATATTGAAGCATCTAAGGAAAACTATTGTTGTTTCGATGGTATCGTTAGTATCCATAGCCACGCAGCCGACATTCACGAACATCGTGTATGTGTGTGTGTGTGTGTGTGTGTGTGTGTGTGTGTGTGTGTGTGTATGTGTGTGTGTATACACAGGTATCTGTACCGGCAAATCGACCGGTTGTCCGGATCTCGAACAAAATGGTTCGCGTGTCTTCCGCGCCAACTTCGCAAAATTTATTGCTCCATCGTGCTTTCACACGGTAGATCCGCGATACGCTCGCTCGTTCGTCTTATCTCGCAGCGAATCGCGCGTTTTGAAATTATGTTAATCATCTCTCCCGACGTTACAGTTCGGACTTCTCGGACGACTCCATAAGCGAGACTTTCCGACCGTCAAGTTCCACGATTCCGATTCAACGAGCGAGAATCGGACATTTTTTTTTTCTCATCATCGTCGTCGTCGTCGTCAATCGGTATCCTTTATCAGGAAGTAAGATTCAAATGGCAATGGATTTAATTTACGGAGAGACGACACGCGCACACGGCGCTCGTTGTCGCCGATTGTAAATTCCGCCCGGGGTTATGAGAAAAGAGGATCATGGCTTAATATAATTTGCGAACACAGGACCAGGAACGCGTGGAATCAGTTTATCTGATCGTCGCTATTGAATCGCTCCATTAGGAGCGCATCTAATCGCGAGCCGACCCTCGAAGCGACGTGCCACCCTCGTTCTCGAGGACCTCCGGGCCTCGGCGAGACGCCCTGCAACAGACTGTGACATATTAGGCTACCCCCGCCCTCGCGTCAAAGGGGCATCATTCCTGGCTATGAGGACCTCGTAAAGAGGGGTGGCGGCCGGATTTATTGTTTCACGATTTGTTGGACGAGCGGGCGGGCGGACGGGCCGTGGGAGCGAGATCTGTCGCGGTCGGTTTCTCTTCGGGGGGGTGCCTGCGGATCATGCGGACAAGCCGCATAAATATATTACCGTCGCCGTCGCGGAAAGATTGCGAGCGACCGGAGACGGTTGTGCCGAGGAGGAGCCGGTAATGCTCGCGAGCACGCGAGTGGATGCTTACCGTCGCGCCTTTCAGCGATTTTATCGCCGCGACGGAAGTTTGAATAATCGTTTACTGTCGGGTGAATTACACCGCTCCGACCGTGTGATATGCGGGATATGTCTAAACCACGCCACGGTAAGTTAATAAATTAAATTCACCGCGAATGTTGGCAATCTCGGGACATCTAATTAGACGGGTCGAAATAATATTAACATTAAATAAAGATATGGCACATCGTAAAATATTAAGTATTGGAATTTAATATTGAGAAATCCTTAAGGTACACGCGCGTCATTAACGGAGGAGGGGGTATGAAGGGAGGGAGGGGGGGGGAGGGAGAAGAGACAGAGATTAAATGTTAAAAGAGAGAAGATGCTGCTGCATTGGCGATGATTATACTAATGCTCGATGATAGAGAGCTTCGTAAATAAGCGGCTAAACATGGAAAGCCATGTGAAATCCCCCTGCACATAAAAATTCATAAATGAGCGAACGAGAGAACGTTCCCTCGATTCTCGAGGACGCGCCATAAATCGTCGTCCTTCCGCGGGAGAGGGATTCCGTTTTCCTAATTCACTGGCGGATGTCGCGCCGGAATAGAACATGGCGGGGGCGCCGTCCGATCCGTAAATCTAACGGTATCGGCGACGTCCGACGACAACGACGACGACGACGACGTCCGACGAGGACGGCGGGGTCGTTACGCAATGCGCGGAGAGGATAATTCGTCACCTCGGGGTACGTGGAGAGCGCGATAGGGATACCGAAATGTAAATTATCCTGCGAGAACACGGGCGAGCGAGCGAGCTAAACTGTTGGAAAATCAGAGTCGCGTCCCGTTGACCGGTCCTCGTCCGTTAATCCGGTTTCTCCCTGCCGGCGCGGTCGGTTTTCTTATTACTCGAACTACTACTATGTAACTACTACGTAAGATCCTCGATACGATCTAAATTCGTCGAGTACTCGGTCAGAGTCGCCTCGCGAATCGATTCTCACGAAAATGCAGGCGAGGCAGGCCTGCCGCTGCAAGATCTGCCTTCCGTATCGCGCTTTTTACGATCGCGCGTTTTCCTTTCGACAGCCGCGTAAAGACTGCGTCATGTTTGACCGTAGGCATTATCGACAGATATCTAGGCTAAATAGTACCTGCGAGGGTACAATGCTTGATTTATTAAAAGTATCCTTTAAAAGTCACACGTGAAATTTCGACGTGTAACGTCTCGCGCGCGATGTCAATGCTAGATGAAAGAACAAGACAGCTATATTGAGTGCTAAATGTGCGGTGAAAACACGAGTCATAATCTTTAAACTCCCGTCAGACGTTCCATTTGACTTGTCGTTCGTAAGGCGTTATGAGTTATCGATACAACATCCACTCATTAATCATGCACGCCTCGTTGCTCGAAACCAGCTTCTCTTATTTCTGTAATTTATTACGCGGCGCATTATGTGGAAAAGAGAAGACGGAGCCGTCACCGATTTATTTCTGGCCTGACGAGTATATTCGTTTCTATCCTTTCGAAATAGATATGCGTGCGTGCCGTCATTCCCTTTCCGAAAGACTTCGTTGACGGGTCGGGAAACAATTCAGCGCCGGCGTGACGTGAAATAATTTCCGAGGGTTCCGTAAAGGGCCCCCGTCAAGGGGATCAAGTGTCATTACGCGTAACGATTACGCTGCGGCGACTCCGCTTTTATTGGCGTTTCTAAAACGTGACGTATCCTCTCTCGAGTTAGCGGCTTCGTCGCGTAAGCGAGGATAAGGATCGGTTAAGGGGGAGGAGTACGATTACACATCCACGATCGTCGTCGATCGTCACTCGCGCGACGAGAAAGATAGACGCAGCGCGCGCGCTCGATTCAATATCAAAAATCCGCCGCATTCCGCGGTAATAACACGCCGTGCAATTATCCCAGCCATTACTCGAAACTCGTTGGTTCCTCTTTCGCACGCGAGCCGCACGCAACAACCACGATCCACACGCCGTCGTACGTGTGTACGTGGTACCCGAGGCGGTCCGGGCCGCACGAGGTGCGATCGTATATGCATCTGTTAAAAGAGGAAAATCGCGACTGGGCCTCTTCACGTGCGAAATATGCCGGAAGTCGTCGTCGGGGATCCCGGAAGAGGTCGTCCGGCCGGTTTCACGCGCGAAAGAGCTTTAAATTGCTCTGAAAGAAGACGACGCTAAATACGGCTCGCCGGCCAACGGATAGAACTGCGGGACGCGTCGAATATTCGTCACGCGAGAGCGTTTTCCATTCTTCCTTCCTCTTCGGGGGTTTGTCGAGCCTCCTTTCTCTCTCTCTTTCTCTCTCTCTCTCTCTCTCTCTCTCTCTCTCTCTCTTTTCTCTCTGCGAGGAGTGGAAACCGAGACGACGCGCGAGGTGCCGGCACGTCGGCCGGGACGACAGGCCAACGTGAACGAGAATCCAGATTGCGAGCCTGCGATTTTTACCTTGTTCGAGCCGTGTATATGTACAGTGGCGACTAAAAGTTCGCCGCTGGCATGGCTCGATATCCTATGGAGTATCCATCATATGGAGTATCCATCTTCTCTACATATGAGAATTGAATGACTTTTTTACTGAAAATATAAATTTTTTTGTGTATGTAGGTGACACACACACACACACACACACACACACACACACACACACACACACACACACACACACACACACACACAAAGTTTGAATTTTGGGTTTTCAAATTCACTCTCTCTGAATATATAATTAATGTAATCATTCTTCTTATATTTATTACATATACAATTATATTGATTATAATTATATAAGAATGTAATATTATAGAAGTAAACGTATTTGATTGAAGTTCCACGGTATAAATTAAAGGCTTGAAGCGCCTTGTCTTTTAAGAATATTTTAAAAATATTTTAAAAATATATAAAAATCTGTCCCTAAAAGATACGTAAGAAAATCTTTTCGCTTACTTCAACGAAATCTTGAAATGAAATGTGACGTTTAATTGAAATATGAAAATTATATTTTTATCACTTGAAGATCGAAATCGAGAAGAGCGAGAAGTGCAAAGACGCAAACTCGAAAGGCCAATAAATCATCGTGGTCGACACCGAACGCGTCCATACCGTTGGTGTTTTGGTTTCAACGCCGCGGGGGAGACGACTCCCCGCGGGGGCGCCCTTTATCCCTTGAGCCGAACGTCGAGAGACCGGCACTGTCGAATAAAGGGTAGAGGCGTCTGCGTCCCGCCGAGCGTCGTTGGTACCCGTCATTCATCTCGTTCTTTCAACGAGCTTTTCGTGGTTTGCTCCGATTACCCGCATAGTACTAATCACAGTACTAATGCGTCAAGATCCACGCGAAAAGCTGTGTCACACGGACAGGTGCGTACCTACTTGGAATTTTACCGAGTGGCATCCTCATCCCCAGTGTTTGTTTCTCTCTTTCGAACATACACGCATATCTAACGATTTACATATAATCTAATTCAATCTCTAACTTCCTCATATTTATATTCGTTTTAAAAATTCTAATTCTATTGTTAACATATTGCTTAAGATAATGTTAAATAGACAATTTAGATATGCATAGATATATTTATATACATACGTATATTCATACGTACATTTCTGCACGTATATGAATAAATTTTCATGTAGTCATTTTTTTGTATATCATATTCAGATATCTAAACTTAATTCTAAAAGCTCAATGTTGTTTTTCCATGTAATCTTCTAATTTAGCAATATCAGTTTTGTAGATACAAACTGCAAAATTTTTATATAAAACAAATATTGACGCGATTTGGCAGCTCTAAAACGTTATATTAAAGTAAGTAACAACTGATAAAAAAAGATCTAAATTAAAAATATTTTTCTTGTTCTTGATACAAACTTCATATACACCTAGACACCTATTAGTGCACTTTAATTACAAAAAAGGATTTTTAATCAAAGGATTTTAAATCTATAAAATTAAAAAAAATAGACACAAAAAATGTCGCATTTTGCGATAACACAAGGCAAGTTTTTCATCCCTTTAATAAGCAATTTTAATAAAAGATCCTAGAGCAAAAGAAGTTCCGTCAGCCATTTGGAGAGTAACACGGATTAGAGTAGTCATCTGTCAACAGGGATATTATTCATTCTTCGATACTGTACGATCGTACTTGGAACCATCGACAGAAGAACATAATGGGCGGTCGCGCGCGCGCGCGCACGCGTGTATTGGTCCGCGCCGATACTCGCCGGAAGGAGGAAAGAGCGGGCGGCCGCCGCGCTCTACGCTCGACGGCTAAAATTCGTAAAGTTGCGCCGCGCGTACTCGCCGCGAGCGGTTTTCGGTCTCGGGGAGGGGAACGAAGAGATACCCCATTGTTTGAGCGATAAAAAAGTTAGCGGGCTTAAATAGAATCGCGCAGCGAGAGTCGTTAATAATCGTCCTCCACTTTACTCGAGTGGTGCACGTTAAAGCCTCGAGGTGTCGAGCGCAGATCGAGTATTGTTCGTCGTTTCCCATCACCGGGGCCCCGGGTGAATGACGCTGCCCGGCGATGATACGTCACGATAATGGCCGGTAATTCGACGTACCATCGCCGTACGGGGCTCGTGCGCGCCTAGGAGGAAATATTGTTTCGCAGCGCGCGATGGGAGTAGAGAGAAGTCTTGGCTTTTCAATTATCGGACCTTGGAGCGATACGATGATGGCCGGCGGAAGGCACGTCGTATAACCCGGTACAAGCCGCTGCACGCGGCCGGTAAACCCACACGCACGGGCGTATCTACGCCAAATTGCACGGTTCGATCGAGCCGCGCTTGTACGTACGATGCGCAACGACGAACGGTACGTAGGGTACACACACACAAAACGCGTGTGGATCTCGCGCGAACGGTCGATATATTATTCTACCCCCGGCCGACGTAGATTTCGCGGCCGTCCGCCGCGAAATTTCACCAACGATCCCGCCCCCGTAATGAGACCGATTTAAGAACGCCAGTTTGAACGGAACAATCTTTTCTTTCCGAGAAGTGACCGTAATTCTCATTAAAATCTCTACGTTCCTTTTTCTTCCCTTTCTTCCTTTTCTTGGCTTTGGTGCCAATCTTGGAAAAATGGTCCGGTTCAAGCAGGAGCTGCGGGCTCCTGAAGAGAAAGGTCGTCTGGATCTTTCACAAGTGTGTCCTTCGCCAGAGTGAACTCTGCTCGTGACTTGATATATAAAATATATATCGCGCGAGTCGAGTTCTTTTTGTGTATTTCATGGTTTATCAATAGCGCGGTTGGCGACGCTCTATCATTTCTTTCGGAGGAAACGTGCTGTTATCTTCATCATCGCCTCGGTCTGACATTTACACTCGTAATATCCAATTTATAGCGCGCACACCTTTGCAACCGCGCGCGACAGCTTTTTTTCAAAATATATTCACACGAGTCCAGTTCTTCCCGAGCAGAATTTTCCCGAAGAACGATCTTGCGAAACGAGAAACGAGAAACGCGCGAACGTGCGCGGAACTTGGATCAATAACGCAACCACCGATCGAAGATTAACTTCCGTAGTGTTTTTTAGAGCGATTCACTTCGCAGATACGGCGCTGTTAATCGAAGCCGGGAAAGCAAGGATGGAAGGGTAATGGCGAGTATCGTGTTCCGCGACCGGTTTCGAGAAAGGCTCACTCGAGGTTCTAATACGTTGAAACGCATAAATCATCCGCAACATAGACGGACTTTGAAAAAGCAATAAATATATCGCCCCGCGTAATACCTTCTAGCCTGCAATTTCACACAATTTATGTCTCTCTGAAATATATATAAGCGACGTGCCAATCTGACTCGAGGAACCTCGCGTCTATCGCATATTTCTCCCGGTGTTTAGGATCGATTACACTTTCGGATGACATTTTTTTCAGCCCGCGGCTCACTTTCCAACATAGATTCCGCGGCACGCGACGTTTTTCCGTCTCTGGATATCGCCTTCCTCGAAATAACCGCGGCGGCGCCGCGAATTGAGGAGAACGCGCGACTCTTCTTTCGAGGTCTTTGCCATTTCCATCTTCTTCTCGCTTCTCGCTAATATTCGTGCGAGCGAAAAAGAAGTTGCCGTCTTGTTTGTCGTGTCGCTGTATTTATTTCTCAATTGTTTTCCCGGACGCACGTCAAATTTATGATCAATTCTCGGTATCATGGTATTACAACTTGGGTATAGGTATACACATACATGCATGTTTTTCGTGCAAAACCATCGCGCGCGCGATCACACACACACACACACACACACACACACACACACACACACACTCATACGCAAATTATAGCCGGCTGTTTTCGTTCTTTACGGGAGAAAAGGGACGACAGCGCGCGACGTGGAGCGACGTTCATGTCGACGCTTAAACGATACCGAAATCAATCGATCATACGTAATAACGGTTTCCTAAAGACGACTTTTCACAGACCGCCATCCATGGTAGCCATGTTGTCTCCCCGCACATCTGCCAGTTTTGGGCCCCGCGCGGCACGGCCAGTAGAACGAGCTATGAGCGAGCTTTCGAAAGGGTGTTTACACGTCGCGAGTTACGATGTGCTCGACGAAAATAATTCATTAGGGTATCACGTTGGGCGTGACAGAGGGGAGACTTCGAGAGAAGCGGCGACTGCCAGTATCCAGAGCGATCTTCCATCCTGAGGGATTTTCTGCAGATACGGTTTTACCGCTCTGAAAGCTATTGAAATGCAAATAAAATTTCTATAACGAGACGCAGAGAATTACATGTCTATAAAATATTGAATTTTATTAAAGAGAAAAGAAGCAACGATTCTAGTCGTGCTTTGTCAAAGAGAGAGAGAGAGAGAGAGAGAGAGAGAGAGAGAGAGAGAGAGAGAGAGAGAATATTTATTAACCGTATTTTTAACCGCACGCATGCGGTTCTATTGGATTCCTTCTGGCACACCATCCTGAGAGATCTATTCTCCGGAACGTGAAACGAAATTTGGATTTGCTTTCGTGGTCGCCCTTAAGATACATATATAGAAGGGCTTCGTGGTCAACGAGAAACCGTGTGCATCGCGTGTTTCGCAAGAGAAGATGTAGTCGTTTAAGGAAATAGTGCTCCCTTCTCTCTCCCTCTTTCTCTGCCTCTCCCTCTATCTTTTTCGCTCTAAATACTACAAATTAGGACGACATCCTCGTGTGGCATCCGGTGCTTCAGGTAAATCCTCTTAGGTCACGTAAAATGCCCTGCGGCACCCCCCTCCGCAATCCCTCGCCCGCGGAGCTCCCGGCGTGACGGAGGATGCAGTTTTCTGCACGACGAGCGTCTGCACATTGCCGCGGCCGTTCGCAGTCCATTGTTACTCTCGAAAATGTCAACGGGACGTCGCTTAAAGGGACACCTTTACCAGACGAATCGGATTATCGGATTACCGATGTGGAAGTAGGAGAGAGAGAAAGAGCTCTCGAGAGGGTGCTCGAGAGACCGCGGCGAGGAGGACATCGTGCAAAATATTGACAGGTGTCAACTACTATTGGCGCATAAAGGAGCTCGAGGACGTTCGTTCTGTCACGACAAATATACATATATATTTTCTCTTTCGATCCCGTATTCTCGTGTCACGATCGTGTTCTTCAGCGATTTAACAAGCGATCTTCGTCAACAGAAATATAATTTAAATAAAGATTCCTTATATTAATATTCTTCTCATGTATGTATGTCGATTATAAATATGCATATTAAATTTTTAAAATATTTAACGTGTGTGTGTGTGAGAGAGAGAGAGAGAGAGAGAGAGAGAGAGAGAGAGACAGAGAGAGAGAGAGAGAGGCGGAAGTAGTCCTTTGGAAAGATATTATGTCAACGAAGAAAGCGACGGGGCGCGGCGGAATCGTTCGTGAATTAATAACCGCGGTTTCAGGGATATTCCAGTCTTCGCCGGTCAAAGCATTAATTATTAATGACAGACCGGAATCGATCGCTGAGAAAGACAATGCTGCTGCATCGCGACGAGTTGCTCATAGCGTGACACGTCCCGCCGGTTTCCCTTTGGATTCACGTCTTTTCAACGTTCGTAGCGTGCCGACGTATAAACTCTACCAAGAAAATTCTCTCCAAGTTTTGTAGGTAGTTTCATGTATAGCTCCAACGTGACGAAGGTTCAACGTGTGCCGTTTTGCGTGTGCCGCGTTTATTATACATGACACTGGAGCAGTAAGAAAGTAACATATCTTTATACCCCTAAACACATACATTATGTATCGTTCTTCTCTCTTCCTTTTTTTTTTTTCCCGATGGGTATCATAGCTATATGGATTTATCGTTGGCGTCGATTTTTCGGGATTGTGAAAATTTCATATAAATTTTCTCATAAATAACGTTAAATAACATTCAAGATACGCGTGCGGCTTGAAATGTTGTGAACTATGCTCGAATCGCCGTACGTAACGTAACCGTACGTTATATCGAAACTAGATGGTGGAGGATTGTTGACATTTTTATCTTAATCGCGACCCCCAGAAGGGGAGGAGGGCAGCAGGGAGGATGCGTATACGCGTGTAAACGATGAGTTAGCGTCACATGACAGCGAGTTCGTCTCTGTTCCTCTCGTCGCGCTAAGTCGAGCGTATTAATCGACGCGCAGCGCGGAGCGTCTCATTCATCGATATGCCATCAAGGAGTTTCATGGCCCTTTAAGGACAGCCCTCATTGAGATGATATGAGAGACAGGGTGAGGCTCTCTCGAGAGAGAGAAAGAGAGAGAGAGGGAGGAAGAAAGAAACAAAGAGACAAGACCCTTACGGAGGAGAGTATCTTATTGGCGGGATCGGGTGGCGAAAGGAAGTAGGCATCGCGTTTCCATCCCACGCATTCTGTCAAGTGGATTCCTCCGGCGCACAAAGGAGATCGGACAAATAATTGGCTCCTCGGATACACACAGGTAGAGCAGTCCTTTTGAGCCCTGAGAAACCTTGCGCAAGGACCATTGTGCGAGGGACACTCGATACATTCGGATCGAGTGGCTCGACACGGGCAAAGAAACGTAGCAGTAGTTTGGAAAACGGGACGTCCCCGATTTAGATGAGACGCACCCGGGGTGCGTACGTCTTTTCTTTCGACAGAAGGCTGGAAAAATTCTGAAAGGATTCTCGCGCGCGCGAGAATCGGGTCGTTATCCTCCAGCGAAAAAATTTATCAGTGCGCGGTGCGCCCGATTACATCGATACATACATTTTTACATGTCGCGAGGAGAGCACGCGATAATCTTCCGTGCGAGAGAGAAAGAGCACGCTCATTCAAATATCTCGCGATAATATTTTCATTATTATAATCGGCGGCTCCCGATTATTCTCGCGCGCGCGAGTTATTAAAGCAATTTCTGATCCAGATCCGAAGATCCGAGTCTGGATCGTCGATATACCGTCTATGAATAATCTCGCGCGACGCAAAAACGAGCGGCTCGCAAAAAAGACTTGCGCGACGACATGACGGCAAGCTGACGGTCAGCTATGAGACTCACGCGAAACAGGTTCGCTCGCTCGGGAAGGGGGGAGGGGAGGGGGACGCGCGAGTATCGAGAAACAAACAGCGAATGAACGTGGAGGACCGTGCGAGGTAACGAGAAATCGCAAAAAGTCAGACCGGAAGCTGGATCCGAAGGACGATCCGCGCGATGTCCACCGACGGATATGCGACTTTTCGCCGACATTAATACTCGACGGGGCGCACAGGAAACTTTCTGCCTGACTTAATTAATACCCGCGCTCGCGCGCACGCCTTCCTTTTTGACGGCAGGGATTTAATTACTTTTTTACGTCGACTCGTAAATCATCTCGCAGGGCCCGCACGGCAACCGCGTCGTCGTCCTTCCTGCCGAGTCATAAAATAAAGAGCTTTGAGCAACGAGCGAGCACATGTTGTGCTCGGCCTACGGTCGCGAGAGGCCGAAGGACTTTACGCACTCGAGTTTATCATCGTCAGATTATCTTCGATATTTCGTACCTGATCCGTAATGCGATCTGCAGCTACTAATGTGTCGCCAACTGCGATCCGAAAAGCGATCTCATTGAATTCGAGCCAACTTGTATACTTGAATCACCTCGATGCGATAAATTATTGTTACTGCCTTATCTCTTCATTCACAGGATTTAACACTCGTATTGCCTGACAACGATCACTGATACGCACTGATATGTACATGTTACGTACAAAAAGTAGGCGGCTTATTTGTTTCACCGCCTAGGCACATTCCTTATGCTAAAGATCATTTAATCTTCGTCCGACCAAGATCTTAGCATAAATTATAAAATTCTTGCAAACGCGCAACGTTGCATAATTTCCTCCTTTCTCGGCGTTGATATATTCAACGTTGATTACTTTTATCGTATCGTATCGTATCGTTAAAGGTTACGACGTTCGTTTTGAGAACTTGTTAATTTACAACTTATGCAAGCGTCAGTTGACGCTAACGTCTCCGAAGTTTCTGCTTTTTGTCGTTAGTTTTAACTTTAATACTTATTTATCCAATGTCCAGGAATCATGTAATAACAAGAAGTGAGGGATTCATGCGACGTGTCTTTTTTTTATTCATATTGGTAGTATTGAAGGATATGATATTATTACGAACGTCGATATTGTTATTAAAAGTAATTGTATAAATTTGACTTCATCATTCGAGTAATTATTTGATGAAAAAAAATTTCAAGCTATATTTTAATGCATATTTGTAATAAAGACACCAATATTTTTATTCCGATCAGTCGTCTTATCTTAATTATTGAATCGAGATACAAACAAATGATACGGTTTACAAATTGTTGATTACTATATCATCCTAGATCATGAATCATGAATAACTAAATATCTGTTAATACTATAGATAATAATTAACCTTCTCATTTATCATTTCTGCGTGTTAGAATAAAAACGTCAACATATAATTATTTATTAAATAAAACATCGTTTTTATACGCATCTAGATGATCGGGCCGTAATTGTGACAATTATAAATAATGGCAAAGTAATTTATCGCTAATGTCCAGTTGCGCAGCGTCCGCGTAAATTATACGGAACGTTTATTGACAACTAATTCATTTTTAAATCTCAATTATAATCCGAGTATGGAATGTCCCCGAGACAAGATTTAAATGCGAAATTTGACCAGCGAATTGATGCCAAGATGCCAAGGATGACATTTGCCGTCTGAAACGACCATAATCGGTGTCCAAAAAGGTGTCCAAACCATTGTTAAGGTACACCTAAGGAATCTCGATGATCTGATCGGAGGTGTCAAGGATTCGACGGTAGCAGTTAATCTCCGATATCGCCGACTCGCACTCTACCTGCTAGGACCAAGATCTCTATCGGGGGGGATTAACCGGGGGGGGATGTCCCGGTGAAACCTGAGAATTCGATCTTGCTCCAAAGGTATCGTGAACCTAACTCGATCGACAAATTAACTCGCCGACAGGAATTCCCTTCACTAAACCTCAAAGACTCTTTTCCACGAGTCACGATGGCAATGTAAAATTTGCAACGTCACACGTCGTGGTAGCAGATCTCTAGATCTCGATACGGCGGATGGAAGGCGGAATAATCGGAGGACCGTCTACATCGCCAAAAGAAATACAGAAAGACTGTACGGAAAACTCACCACGTGACCGTGCACCGGCGATTTCGCGATAGACTGTAGCTGGGGATAGAGTTGACCAGCTGCCGCCGGCGTCATGTCGGTCAGCATCTCGGCGCCGACTCGGGGGTTGTCGCAGCCGGTGACCCGCGGGGTTTTTGCGCACCGCGGAATTAAAAAGTTTTACAGTCACAGTTCGACGAAAAGGGAGGATTTCTCTCGCACTCTCTCGAAAGCGTCACTCGTTCTGTCCGGCTGTTCCGTTTACGCACTTGCACTCGAGATCGCGGGGGTTGGAGATGGGATACGCGTCTCAGACTCGCGTATTCGGAGACGCTCCGACCTCGCGGTCGACCGTCGCTCGGGTAAAAAAAAAAATGCCTCTCCGTGGAAAAGACCGGGGGTTACCGTGGTTCCCGTTCTTCGCCCCGTGACAGACTGCCGACTGTCCGAACGACTTGCTCTCAACCGAACGGGGATATGGGTGGTAGGGAAACATCCAGGATTCCACGGCCCCCGGGCAAAAAAGGGGTCGGGTCCGCTAGGCGGGGCTCCAACAGAATTCGTCGCCGCCCATCACCGCCTACATGCCGTCTGCTTGGTTTTCCTCGACTTCGTTCAGGACTCCCCCCTCCCTCCGTGATGATGTACCCCCCCTCTGGTGGATCCCTACCTACGAGTGATCTCTCCTTGTCGGGCTCCCTCACGTCGCGTTTCGGTCTCGCCGCTCCCGCTCCTCCGAGCTCTCGCTTCTCCGTCGCGCCTACGATCCCCTCCGCGTTTCCCACCGCTTCCTCCTATCCCTCTCTCTCATCCCGATGGTTCGGAGGTGAAATGCGCGCGCAGCTCGTGGTCGCTGGAAGGAGGCACGCGCGGCGACTTTGGTGGTGCCCTCTCGACGTATAGAAGCGAGAAGAGGCCTTTCCACGCTCTCGCTTCGCCTCTCCCCCCCCCCCCCCCGCCCCTTCACTCCTCGCGCTCACTCTCTCGCTTCGCGGCTTCCCCTTTCGTCGCTTAACGTGACCCGGAGTCGTATCGTTTCGCGAGCTCGCGCTCGCAGTTTGACATAACGGTATACTACGCGCCCCGTCGTTATTTAAATACCGATACCGCGCCGCGACGGACGATCGGACGGAGCGTGAGATGATCCTCGATTATCCAAGACACACGCGACCGATCGAAATTGCGGCTGATCGATTCATCAATTTCGCGCTAGGCGTCCCGCATAAAGGGGTGAAACGAAGATATCTGGAAGGTATTAGTCCTCTTCTCCCGTGGAGGGGGTGGCGGACGCATTAGGCTCGCCACGCAATAGCGATCGCGTTTGACGATTTACAGGCCCGTAATCGCTCTTTAAATGTTCCAGGCTATTTGTTCGCCAGAAATTATTATATATCCAGAATTATCTTTAATGCGTCGCGCGTTCAGGAAATTACATGCAAATTTGTTTTGTACCAATGCCTTTTCTACGATCGTGCTCTTAATGGGCTTTATTCCAGTCGCTGATGCAATTAAGTAAAATATGCGGGGTTTGAATTTTCTATCTAGCGATGACTTGAAGAGATAACATTCTTCTTCTTCTTCTTCTTTTTCTCATTAATTGTGACCTACGATTGAGAATACCTCGCGATTGCGTAATTTCACGTAATTCGTATTCGTATTCGGTCCTGTTCAAATCGTGCATGATTTTACGTTCTTTTGCGCATAATGCCCATGTTACAACAATGTATGCGTATTATTTATTGAATTATAGTCGTTGCCGCGAATACTCTCAAATTGAAATATGATATTTTAATGCATGTACTCTCCTCGGAGACAGTCACTTAATCAGATAACTCATTATGCCCTATTTTATTTTCACGCGATACGTTTATATTCTAACGGCACTCAACGGATCACTCGTTCCGTGTGCATTCACGCGTTAACTTGTTACAACATAATTTTACAAATGGATTTCAAACCCGCGCAACTTCTCGTTTCGCGTTACGACAGCTGAGCGTAGGTAAATCGATACCGATATTTGATTCGCGATAACGGCAAATAACGGGATCATTAATAATAATAAAACGGCTCTGTCAAATAATTTTATATCAATGATCGTGTCGCAGATTGAAAAATGTATTAATATTTATATATCGCGATAATCGCGATATCAAAATGAAAAGGTGAATAGATATAGCCTTCATTAGAGTACAAATAGAATTAATGAATGCATTCGCAGTGGCGTGCGACAATATCTAGTATCTGATTTAATTAAATATCATACCCTTTATGTCACGAAACAAAGTTTAAGAAGTTTGTGATAAGTGCTGTCTATCTCGGCATAGCCTTCGTAATTGTAGCTGTAATGTCGCCAATTATTGCGAAAAAAAGATGAGCGTACGATCTCGTAATTTGCTCGCATTTTTTTTTCCCGTTTAGCTTTGCGAAACGAGATGCATGAATGACGCAGTAGATGATGCGAGAGTGTGGCACGAGTGCGTGGCGATTATTAAAATCGTAAATATCGCAACGTTATGCAGGGAGAAGCGCAAGAAGTTAATGCGACTTTAATCGCGCGGTTTGAATTTCAAATGTTATCGGCTCCGTCTTATAAAATGGAACATGCTCGAAGAAGCATATTCGCAGTGGCGTACTCGAGCAGAAGTGTTTTCAACTTTTTAGCTGAACACGCGAAAAAATAAATTGCGCTTTGAGGGGACTCGATAGAAAAAAAGTCACGGGGAACCATTTTCGTAAGATCTCGTTAAAAACTATCTACGAAAAATAAATATCTGGATACATCTTGCGTCAACGATTCGAGAATTAAGACGAGAGTTGTCATTAGGCTACCGCAAATTTTTTTTCATCACATAGCGAATGATACGAGTCGCTTTTATAGCGACTTGCGTCGTGGCTGTGATTAAACCGTGCCTATAAAACCGCATCGTAAGAGGTAGCAACCGGTTGCTAAGAATTTCATAATTGGCGTAATTTCGAGAGCCGGATTTCTCTTAAAATTTAACACAACAGATTCCGTATGTACGAACGACAATTTAATTCCGCCGCCAGGTAGAGACGTTCGTCAACGTTCGTTCGTGTAGGTTGCGAGATTTAAAAATTTCCCAAATATCTGTAATCGAAATGTATCGTTCTTTTTGTCCGCCGTGTGAAAGCGCATTCGTTACCTTCCTACGCCAATGACCGATGGAGACGCGAGCGACGGGTCGAGGTCGCATTAGGATCTAATTTTCCATAATGGAAGAAGTCCGTGGCGTGGTACGGCGCCACTACGGCGAGGCGACCGGCTAATCGTGGTCCATTCATAACCATTCCCGGGCGCGCAACGAGCGAACGATCGCCTTGGTCCCAATCGAGATTGGCCCGGGTAATTTGGACGTAATATCTCATAGAGAGTTTGGCGACAAGGTAGCCGCAAAGTTTGCTCAATGACAACGCCATCGGCTCTCGACGACGGATCCACGACGTACTTTTATGGGACATTTTGTAAAGTTGAGATCACGAGATGCGTCGATCATCCTCCACGCTTACAAAAGTGGCAAAATACGTAATTACAGTAATTTCTCCGATTTAAATATATTTTGATCTTTCCTTTTAAATCCACAAGAAATTCGTCCGATGAAATTATGTTATCATAATTCATGGTTTCGTCCATTCGTCTGTCTTTTTTTTTTTTTTTATTCCTTTTGACAATTCCCACTAATATATCATCCATTATAAGGTAACCATCTGGTCAGCGTGATTTCCGTATCATCGCATCGGCCGGATATGTATTTACGTTAGATGGTACCCCCGAGATAGACGCGTCCGGATAATCGATAGATGGACGACGGGAAGGTGAGAAAGGAATAGGTTCGCGGAACGGGGGAACGTTATCGGCCGCCATCCGCCACGAATCCTGGCGGCGATTATGCGTACATCGCGTGCCACCGGCGCACAAAAGGTGCGACCCGCCCACGCCCTTGCGTATCGCGGAGTAGGAATGGACACGAGAGGAGGGGGGGAGGGAGGGTGCGAAAAGGGATGTTTTACAATGAACGGAACCAAAGACGGGCGTTAACGCTCGCGGCAAGGACAAATGGCGTTGGCTCGCGCGCGCGCGTGGAAGCGGTAGCTAGTAGCTATCGGGTTTCCTCGTTTTCGGATTCCCGCACGAGAGAGCGTTTTCCCTGGATTTATTGCGTCCGTAAAACGTGAAGCCACGGGAGAGGCGAAAGATGAATCGCGAAGATGAGTTATACATCTCTCGATCCTTCCGTCCGCGGGACGGACCGACGGAGGGCATTTAATTCGACATTAATGTATGGAATATTCCCGCGTGGTTGAAAAATGATTAGCGCCGATCGACTACCGATCGTGACGGCCGTTCTCCGATCAAGCGCGATAGATCGACGTGGCCGACATCGGATTTTTCGATGATGGATCGTTGATTGGCAGAGACGGGCCACGGGGTTGAAAGGGAAATGGGGCCCTGCGGGCCTCACGGGGGCGGATAATGACAGGGCGGTCTCGCGTAGCGAGGATGGTCCCGCGCGCTGGGACCAGCACGGCTCTTGCCTCTCACACGGCCATGTGGCCATCGAGAGATGCTGATGGACTAATAATTACCAAGGGACCAGCTCCGTGCGTGGCGGCTGGCAGCGTCGAAAATGAAGATTCACCTTACCAAGTTGAAGCCCAGATCTTGTCTACTATCTGCTAACGGCGGTGTGTAAAGCCTTTGCCGAAACCAGGCCGAAGGACGCCGCAGACGCGAGACGATCCGTTCATTGATGTCCGCCGACAGCCTCTGCGGCATTTCGCGACGTTTCTACAAATCTGCCACGAGCAACGTTCCACATTTAGGAATTACTCCTCACGGGGCTTACGGGAGACAAACGCATGTAGCGCGAAGAGGACTGATCTCGGAAAAATAATAATTTCCGAGCTGTAACATCGCGATGTGATAAATTCGAAGTTCTCTAGCCATTCTCGATCTACAATAGACCGAATACACGCGCGGCTACGTATTGCAGAAGCGCGTGGAAGATACGAGGCTTTTAAGAGACCGAACCAGTGCGTTTCGCCGTGAAACGGGACAAGGAGAAACTCGTCCGGAGCTGATTTACGGACTCGCTGCCGTGGCCGATGCCGGGGCGTAAGTCGAGATTCTGTCTACATCGTGCTTCGGGATAGAGAGACGCCCGACCACCCGTCTCCGTCCCTCCGTCCGCTCGCCAGATTTATGGGGTGTTTCACGGAGAGAGGAGAGGGGACAAAGCCCCCCCTCCCGTAATTCACGCGTCGCTCCTTTCCGCCGCGACCGCGACGTTGGTGGAGCGACGCAAATAAGGCGCACCCCATTTCAGGAGGGAAATCGATCGAAATAAATATCTTTCCTCGATTTATCCCCTCGCTGCCCTCGATGCTATTGCCTTTCTCTGCTCGTACCGTATTCCGAGTATATTAGATGTAGATAAAAGATGGAACGGAGAGGGATAATAACATTGAACAAGTTATTGGATGCTGCGGCTTATATCGATATCCGTATAAATTTAGCTCGTACACTTGGTACGGAGCGAGATAAGACTCGAAGCGTATTCCGCCCGGCTAATCTGGGTAGGCTAGGTAATTTCTGCTTGATTGGATTAGTTAAGGGATTAGTTATGCGCTCTGCCATAAGTCGCGTTCGGTCATAGCAGACACCTGAGGAAAAGACGCATGGAGCACTGTGATTATAATTAAAATAATCGGAACGTTAATGACGTATACGTAAGGTCAAACTTTTTATTCTTTATATAAGCAGCTGGTATGCGCGTGTTTGCATGCATAATTAAAATAAATTATAATAAAATAAATTAGTGTGACATTTAAATACCGGGCAATTTGCGAGAATGTAGCGCGAAGGAAATCGTGACTCTTTAATAACTCGCAGACGGGGGAAATAATATAAATAAATTATCGATAATTACAAGAACAGTTTTCATAAAAGATTTTTGCATTATACATGACGCAATATAGACGTGGACGTCTTTTCAGTGACGATCGAGGGGTTGATGCATGCGCCGCTATAATTACCGATAATCGTGATAATAACCAATTAAGGAAAGCGGTAAAAGGTTCGTAACGACAATCAACTATCTCTCTGCGAAGCACATCGTCAATTGACGCTTGAAAAACCTTATAATTGACGTGCGGAGCCTGAACAAAATTGCAGATTTAATAAATTACAAATAGCAATCGGTCGATACAAAACATATGTCCTGCGAGACGCTGCGAGAAGCGAGGATCGTCTTCGCTTGCGCGATGTAGTTTATCACGCTCACCTGTAGATAAGCGTTACATTTCACGACGTTAAATATTCACCTGGTAATAAACGAGCAGCGGGGGGGAATCGCTCGTATTTCTAACGATCGGCACGTCTCGTCGGATACTGTGTCGGAAAACGATCGAGAGCAGGGCCGATCGCCGCGAGCGAAGTGTCACGCGTTCAAAACGCGTTGTCTTTAAACGTTCGATATCCGGTGATCCTTCTTCTCACGGGGAGCGCGCGTGTCGGGAATACATAAAGAAAGTATTCGGGGGAGTGGTTGGTGCGCGAAAGTTTGGCGCGAAAGGGGGAAACAATTAGCCTGGCCAAGGACCCGCGCCGACAAATTCGCGCGCATGTTCCCTGGAAGTTGAGATCGCGAAATGACGTGCAAACTGAGGGACGCCCTCGTCCGCCCCCCGGCAATACGGTAATCACTATAATTACGTATCGAGCCCTTATATTAATATCCCCCAGCTACATCTCTCTTTCCATCTTCACCTCTACCTTCCTCCTCCTCCTCCTCGGTTCCACGGGCGACTCCTCGTTCGTCGCCTTGGCCGCGTGAAAGCGGACTTTTTTCGCAACCTTTCGCGCGCGTCGATCGACCGCGATTTATTATTGGCACAAGTCGCAAGTTTCTTCGGATCGTTAACCGACCGGCGGCTTTAAGTAAACGAAATTCCTTCGTCGTCTTCCTTCTTCGCGGATCAATCAAAATTTATTCGTCGAATTGCAAGGGAGTCGTCGTCACTGGCGTGACGATTCGCGATTAAATTAAGAATGTCGCTTGAAATTGTCGATAATTGTCGCAGCCGATATTCCTAACGAAAGCGGACTGGTATCCATACTTTCATCCTCTATGAATTCAATTGAGCGATCCGATTGGCAATCGGACGAATTGAATTTTCCGTCAACGTCAACGAATTGATCGAAAATGGCTGGTTGCGGCGATGGTGATCCCGCGTGTTGAAACCCCGTGCTAGATGTCGGGAGATGAACAATTAACGAAGGGGTGCCTCGGGACCGCCCGTCCCGATCGTCGTGGAAGCAAAACTGCGAAGGGTCGTCGAGTCGGGTTTGAATCACCCGCCCAACAGCTCGACGAGACACACTCGTGGAGCTTTAAAGCCTCGCTAAAATTACTCGAGGTCGTTTGTCGTTGCCAAGCCGAATCTCTCCGCGCGCGCATCCCCCTTAAAAATATGATATATATTTCGATGTCCTACCTCGAGGTACTCCGTCTCCTGTGCGGGATGCAGACCCTGTTGCGGTGCCGTCGGCGCGATCGTCATCACGTTTTGCGGATGGCCGTTATGCGAGTACTGATATGCGCAATTCATCTCCAGCTCTCTTTCTCCGTTCTCCGAGGATCGCGTGCTTTTCAAAATTCGCGATCGTGAATCCTCGGTTCTGTGTGCCGTTTCGCTGTGTCAGCGGGCGAGGTTCGATCCGTTTCCTCCGACAATAATCGTCACTCAGCCGCAACTTCCCCGTTCGGATTCGCGCGTGCAACCCGTGCAGGATGCCTCCCGGATGACGTCGTCCGCAGGTGTATCGGTCGGCTGCGGCGGCAATCCGCTCGGAGTACTCCACGTGCCCTCGTATATCCCGGTAATCACAGTAATTTCTGTGGCTGCCGCTCGGCCGCGGACGAGGTGGAGGAGGTCAGTCGATAACGAGGTCGGTCGAGGACGCGACGAACGCGGATTCTCACTCGTCCGGTGTCGTCCGGTACGCGTCCGTCGCGGCGTCGCGGAACCGCCAGCCACGGCGGAAGGAGATAACAATTATCGGAGGGATCCCGAGATGCACCTCGCGGCGTGCAACAATTATAACTGAGCTTTTTCGTCCCCCACGTAGGAGAGAAGCGGCCCGGCTACGGAGGCGAGCCGGATCGGCATCTCTTTCTCGCTTTTTCTTTTCGTTCTCGTTCTCTTTCTTCTCCTCCTCCTCCTCCTCCTCCTCCTCCTCCTCCTCCTCCTCCTCCTCCTCCTCCTCCTCCTCCTCCTCTTTCTCCCTTTCTCTCTTTCGTCCTCTCTTTTTATCTCTGCCTCTCTTTTTCTCTCCCCCCCCTCTCTCTCTCTCTCTCTCTCTCTCTCTCTATATATATATATATATATTCTCTTTCTCTCTTTTCCTCTCACTCTCTTCCCGTCGCCTCCCTACCGCGCGAGTTCGCGCTCCTATCGGCGCGGATACGCGCCTGTATGCGTGGGCCGTGCGTGCGTGCGCGTGCTCCAGGAGAGTGCGTCGAGTGGCCGTTCCTAAAGAACCTCGCGAGTATACGTTTCCATCCTGGAAGGTGTTGCTGGTGGGGCAGAAACAGCGCCCGCCCTCGCAACGGTCCTCCTCGGTACGACCTCGCGATCGTCTAATCCACGTTGCAACCCTAACGAACGCTGTTTCCCTTCCCTTACCCCATCAGTCACCCCCTCGGTCCCACTCGTTCCCCCCCTCGTGTCTCTCCTTTCTGCCTGGTTTATCTCGTCCTCCCTCCATCACAACGGTGGATCGTGTTCCCGACCAATTAAAACGCTCTACGATCACGTGGTTCAGCACAGCGTCCGCCACTTCGTCTTCCTCTTCTTAAACTCTTCTCGTTTCTCCGCGTCTCTTTCTCGTCTTTTTCCTCTTGCTTCTTCTCCGTTGTCTCCTCCACCTGCGCCACCTTTCTTTTCTCACGATCTTATTGTCCCTCGCTATTTCTCCCCCCCCCCCTCTCTCTCTCTCTCTCTCTCTCTCTCTCTCTCTCTCTCTCTCTCTCTCTCTCTGTCTATATGGAAAACAAAACATGTCCAATAGTGTTTCCCTAACATTAATATTCCCTTAGAATATTTTTTAATACCGATGCTAAAATATATTTTTATTAATGCACTTTAATTAAACATCCTACCAATTAAATACCTATACCAAGTTTGTCATAAGTAGCTTTGAATAATAATTATATTTATCGTCAATTCAATAATTTTGTTGTTTATTAAGAAAATAAGTTTCATAAATAAAATATAATTTTTGTACACAAGGTATTCATTTAAGAAGTAAATACATGTTAGGAAATAAACTCGTTTGTTTCGATTTCTTCGGTCAAATTCGGTATTCTTCTCAATTATATGTACTCATCGTCAGTATACCTTTATATTCCGTAGAAGTTCTTTGTGCTATTCGATATGCATTTATATAAATTTATTAATTTTGCATACAATTTTGTTTCTCTATGAAATTATTTCTTGTAAAAAAAAAAGAGTAATCTGACGGTAAGTTCAAGATGTGAAAATATATTAAAATTTCGTGCTGTGGAAGATAAAATATTAGCAACAGCTAAGATGGAATATTTAGAATGTTGTTCAGGATAATGACCTTGACAACATATGTCAAGATAAAAATCATCGGAATTTGGTCTCCTATTCGGTATATTTATCCTTTGATAAAAAAAATAAACGTGAAATAAATAAGACACGTGTTTTAATAATTTAAATTTACATTCACACACCGATGTGTACACAAATTTTTCGTTTTTAGGCGTTAAATTGATACCATAAATAACAGGATAGTAGTGTATCATCGAGACATAAATTTCAACGATATAATTATCGTTAATATGAAATTGCGCACGGCATTACTCGATGCATTATTGCCGAGTCAATAATAATAATAATTCACCAGTCGTTCACGTAAACGAGTTCACGCATGTTCGCACAAAGCACACGTATACCTTGTCGCAATTCGAGATAAATTGAAATCATTCGTGTCATTTATCACTGACAGCATTAAATGCGTTCCTCAAAAATTGAAGAGTTATGTGTGTAATTTACCAACTCCGACTTATATACACGATTTCATCTTTTACATGAGAAAAGCGAATATTAATACCAAACGCGCATAAAAGAAGATGGATAATTGTTCAGCGGTGCGGCACATATTTTCCAACTAAAATTAATTTCCAGTGAGATAAATTTAAAAAAATTTTTTTTTTCCTCAAGGGAAACTACCTTTGAATATATATCAAATCGATATAATTTTATTCAGCCATTACAATATTCCGTATGATTAATCCAATCATGCACGTTATTGCTTCCAATTTTCAGAACGTTAAGTTTCTATCGGTGAACTTCACACAATTTTGATTATAATATAATAAAATATGGACATTTTAATAAATGTCCATTGTAGATAGCACGTGACGACAGAAGGCGACTGCGAGAATCGAAGCGAAACCCTTCAAAAAAACCAGCGACAATCGTCGGTTCAATGGAGCCCTTCTTCGAATACATAATACTACAGGTATTTCATTCTTCTTCCGCCTATTTCTAACGTTTACGTGTAATTCGATACAGTGGGAACCGCGTGTGATCTCTATTGAATCGCAAGAACCCCCGAGAAGGGATTCAAAGGATTACTTCGGCAACGCCAAGGGTGCGCCGCCGACAGTCGTGCAACTCTCTCTTTCACCCCCGCGCATTTTCCATCGTCCATTTCTTTCGCAACGCTTCACATTCAATATTCTCATTTCGTTGCAACGTGAGTTAGCGATATTCGATCGCGATAACACGAAAAAATGTAACTGGAAGATTGATAAGTTTCTGGTACCAAGATTTCTCGAATCGATAGCGAGGTACTTCGGGACAAATTTTTAGATTTGAAATGTAGATTTCTTCCGCCGTGCCGTAAGTAAAACTATATCGATCTACGAGCGACAGTTGGATCCCGGGCGGGGAAGAAAGCGGAAAGTGTTACGGTTGATCGATATACGTGGCACGGGGCCAGGTGGCGCCAACGAGGTTTTCCGAAAAGAGAGTAAACGTCGATCGTGTTAAGGGATGATAAACGACGTCGAAGGCGGACTGTGGGTAAAAGCGAGCGAACGAGAGAAAAAGCAAATGATATTACGGTGGAGCAAGAGCGGAAGGGAGAGAGAGGGAGGGAGGGAGGGAGGACGACGCGGATGCAGCGGCCAGCGCGCAGCGTGCGAGGGGGGGGGGGGGTGAACGATGAAAAATTGTGTCGGCCAAGACTCGCGCGTTCTCCTGGATATGAAACTGCCAGACGGATAGACGGACGGACGGACGAAAAGAACGAATGGCCGTTTCTTCTCGAGCGGAGACGGGCCCGACGGTCTGTTATTACATCTATCTTTTTCTTTCTTTCTCCCATCCTTTCTCTCTCTCTCTCCTTTTCCCTCTCGCTCACGTTCTCTGTGTCTCAGGGAGAGAAGAACGGATCGCCGCGCGTTACCGACGAGAGAAAGAATAATAGCCTCCCCCTCCCCCCCCCCCCTCCGTATCCGTGGACCGTGGTCTACAATTAAAACTCTCTCGCGCGCGCTCGCGTATTTCCAAGGGCGGGAAGAGTTCTCTCGTCGCTGTACCGACTAATCGACTCGCGCGCTCACTCGCAGAACGTTTCGCAGAACGTTTCGAGGCGAAAGGGTTCGCGGTCAGTTCGCCTCTATCCCCTATCCGGCGCCTTGAGATGAACCCAAACGGGTTGTCCGATCCACTTTCTCGCCGGGCACGAAAACGGCCGGTGTACCTCGCATTTACACCGAAACGGAAGCCACGTCCTTGGCGTCGTCGAAATCCGTGCGCGCACCCAAGTACGTCGCGGCCCATCTCACTCGGCCCATCTTCAAGTCGGTAGTTATGCGAATCGGAACGAAAACTGAAGATGGTTAGTTCCTGTCGGCCTAATAATAGAAATCCGCGTTGATCTTGGTAGCGTCGGCATAAGACGAAAGAGAGAGAAAGAGAGGCAGATAGAGAGAGAGAGAGAGAGGGGGAGGGAAGAGAGAGAGAAAGAGAGGACAGGGGGTTACCGCCTAGGCGCAACGGTGGCAGTTGCTCGGGTGGTTTCGGTCCGCATTACGAGTTACGCGGGCGGGGTAATCATGATGATTCCGACTTCAGGTGGGTCATCATCTCGTCACCGCGTCACCCGCGGCCAAAAAACACCGGGCACGCACGCGGTACGACGTATTCGCAGCCACGAGTTTAACCGCAGCCTGTACCACCACCATCATCGCCATCATCACCACCACCACCACCACCACCACCACCACCACCACCACCACCACCACCACCACCACCACCACCACCGCCATCACCATTAACAGCATCAATGTTGATCGACACTACCACCGGACCAAAGGAAGATTACGAGAGGAACGAAGGATGCTTTATGGACTTATCAATCACTTGATAGCCTCGCATTGGATGCGCGCGGCGCTCCGCGTTTCTTACCGGACGCGCACCCTGTTATTAGCGACGATTAAAAGATTCCGCGCGGCGGTCGGAATCGAGTGCCGTTTCCTCGATTCGTTTCATCGACAGGGATTTATGATTTCCACCGCGTCCGAGATAGGTCGTCGAACGCATCTCTTCGTTTTCACAAAGAGATTTACGTTGTCGTCGTCGCAGCGAAAACTGATGATCTCGGCGATAATGCTCAGCTGTGAATTCTAATGGCGAACGCTTGACCCCTCGTCGAATGTCGTCGCTCAAAACTATTTGTTATAACTGTCCGTTTGACAACGGCGGTATAACGGCATTGATGTTAGCGGTTCGCGCGAGTATTTTGCCTCGGGACTCGATGCATAAGCTTTTACGCCCGATCGGATGGAACTAGCCGGGCGTTCAGGGATGAGAGAGGAGGGTAGAATCGACTCTAGACATAAGGTACGGTGCGGCGCGATATACGCACAACGAAATCTCAATATCTCGAATCGAAATCTCGGTGCCGATCGAAATTGAGCGAGCCGGGCCCGCGAGCGGAGCGGCGCGGCGCGGCGCCTATCGGCAAATCCTCGCGTCGCGAGGAACGGACGGGGGATCGTCTCGCTGCTTTGTGGGTGGACTTTGCGGCCGGACTCGCCGTATCTACGTGTTCTTGCCGTACAAATGTACTCGCATTTTGGCCCGGGCGTGCAGGGGCCCGGGGACGGGGCCGCGGCGGGGCCTACGAACCCGGTAATTAAATAGCTGTACCCTGCAATTAGGGCCACTAAATCGTGGCGGAGCCCGGACCCGGCCAGCGAAGGGCCCGCCAGACACAAAAAACAACGTCGAAACATTGCTTATGCCAAGCGAGAGGCGCACACACGTACCTTACGTGCTACGTGCGAGCGGGTCCCGGGATCCTTGGTGTGCGTGTCGCGGGGGTGGTTTCGTAGCATGTGGGAACCTAATCGGGTGAAAGAAAACAGCGAGGTTTGCCCTTCGTACCTAAAACACGCTCGACTGTCGTTTAGGTGCCTCTATCCGTTCGTCTTTTTTAACCCGCTCGTATTTTAGACATATGGTAGACAATGCGTTCGCCATTAAAAGCTTTTCAACATTTTTACAATGGTGTATAAGTCCAAATTATCGCATCAGTCACAAAGCGTCATGTCACAGAAGAATGAAGGATTGAAAATAAAATATATAAAATTAAAATTAAACGTATTACGACAGACATCCAATAATTGAGTAAAGGAAATTTAAAAAATTATTTCAGTAAAGAATTTTACATTGTAATGATCACTGCTAGCCGCGATCGTCGCGGCTAATTTCGCGAATTAATTACCTCGCTCGTGTTGTCACGACGGTCGACGTACTTTTAATCGGCGGAACGAGTTTGACGATCTTATCGCGCATTCGAGAGAAGACTGTTGAATTATATCGTTCAAGAGAGTAGATACGTGGCATCTCCGAGAAGATAGTTATGTGCGATTATCTTTTTTTATGAATTTCTATTTACGATTCGCAGTGCATAAGCTCTGCTTTTATATGAGTAGCAGATAGAAGTAACTCGGGTACTTTTTCCGCTACGATTACTACTATACGTCAATATGGTAATCAACTAATACATTTCGATTATCTACGTAATCGAAGATATTTTGCATAACGTCGGAAAAAAGTTATTACAGTTGTATAAGTGCTGCGTTTGTAACGCGCGAGGTAAAAATTACATGAATCTACATTTATGGGCGTTTTATGAGCGAAGTAATCAAACTAAATTAAGGCTAGTACCTTAATTACCTTGGCGAGAGGAAAAAGCGTCGGCTGTTACGCCGTTATCGTCCTGTAAGAAAATATCTCCCTTATCTCTCGTGACATTTGGATCGCGGATTAAATCTCTCGACGCTTCCCCCTCCATCGTGTTGTTCGTGTGTTGTCGGCTGCGAAATATTCACCATCGCGCCGAGGTGCCTTCCGCCGAGGGGATGGACGAGCCGGGGAGCGGCCGAGCCAGAAAGGAAGATAATGGTAACAAACAGTCTTCCTTCCTGTTACAGAACGACAGTGCCGCTTCCCGCTTCTCGTCCTTCCCCGGCACGAGCAAGTGGCGCGTCCACCCGCGCGTGCATCGCGATATCCGCGTATGCAAAATTGGGTATGCGCACGCACCACGGGAGGGAGCACCTCTAGATGGATGACCGAGCATCACGCTCCTCGTCGTATTAAAATATCAGAGCTACCCCCGGCCACCCGGCCCACAACCCTTCACGGTTTCGCCGCCGTACCGAGCCCTCTCACCCCCTCCCTGTCCCCCTCGTCTCTCTCTCTCTCTCTCTCTCTCTCTCTCTCTCTCTCTCTCTCTCTCTCGGCCGCGTTGGCATTAAATCAGCCACCCACCAGCCCTCGGGTTATCTAAAGAGCCTATCTGTGGACCGGCTAAGATATCGTCGCTGCTTTATGCGAGAACTCGTTGCGTTCGTTGCGCGCCTACACGATCCTTCTCTCGTCGTGAAGTACCTTCGAGCAGCTCTCCGTGAAAAGAGGGAGAAAAAATGGAGGGAAATATATACGACGAGAGAGAGAGAGAGAGAGAGAGAGAGAGAGAGAGAGAGAGAGAGAGAGAGAGGGAGAGAGGCCAGGGATATTCTCGGATATTACGAACGATGTTCTCCTTGATTTTTCTCGACTGGAAAAAGAGAGGAAACTTGCGAGGCACGTAGTTTTTCTCATAATTCAGACAAATTGCGTCGTGCAATTTGCTGATACTTTTAAACTAGAACAACCTCTCCCGGTCGACTTGGAAGGGAAAACATACGTACGAGAGAGTACCGATCGTGATTTCGTATCGACCGAGTTATTTAAAGGCACGCGTTCATTCCAGCAGTCATTACTTTTCACGGGGAACACGGGAAAACGTCATGTTCGGCGAGTTGAATGGAGACAAAGATTCTCCGAGAGAGAGAGAGAGAGAGAGAGAGAGAGAGAGAGAGAGAGAGAGAGAGAGAGAGAGAGAGAGAGAGAGAGAGAGAGAGAGAGAGAGAGAGAGAGAGTACGGGAGAGAGCGCTCGGCGACGCGATGCCGGTCGTGCGTGCAATTCCTCTCGGTACCGGCAGACAATTTAATTTTCTAATTATCGCGATGCCGCCTCGATCGAGAAAGAGAGAAAGAGAGAGAGAGAGAGAGAGAGAGAGAGAGAGAGAGAGAGAGAGAGAGAGAGAGAGAGAGAGAGAGAGAGAGAGAGAGAGAGAGAGAGAGAGAGAGAGAGAGAGAGATATGCCATCGTTATCTCTGTGTGGTATCTGCGTATGTAGCCGGGTACTCTACGCGCATATAAAAGCTAATGGATCCACGTGAGGCTCGGCGAGAGGCTCGGCTTCTCCGGGCTCAATCTCGACTAATATTCTCGCAGCGCGCACAAGAGGGAGGGAAAAAGAGAGGGAGATGTAGAGGGAGAGAGGGAGAGAGATGGAGCATCGTACGCCCACGAGGCGAACGAATCGTCGTGGACGATGAAGCGGACGATGAGGAGGACGACGGGTATACGAGGTGGATAAGAACGGGGAGGGCGAGAGTGAAGCGGGGGATGTTCGCGTACTACAGTGCGTTGAATTAATTGATTATCATGCTCGCGTACCCACGTACAATCGTTCTTGCAGCGAGGAATGCGATCGCGATGGAGAGAAATTCGCGAAGAGATGAAATTGCTGATGTTGAATAAAGGCCGATGCGTGGAACTTTTCACGATCGTCATCTCTCTATCACGGACAGATTCAAGTTGCGTCGTTCCTTCTTTTTTTTTTTTTTTCACGTGAGAACGTTCCTCTGCAGGATCTCACCAGCCCTTCGAATCGATTCGAAATTTCGTCTTGAACAGTCAAAGCCCTCTTCTTCCTGACGGGACGAGCGTCCATCCATTGAGTATGACGCAGGTATCAAAATTACATTATCGATTTACATTATCGAGAGACACTATCGCCGCCAGTAATCAATATAAACCTCAGCGGTTTCGTTACACAAGATTTTACAGTTTTCACACGCTGGCGGGTAAACGTCGATGTATGTCAGATCGAATAACGCATAAGCGTGACCCGGGATTGCCTACAAATTTGCAGAGCTCTCGAGCGCATGTGTCTCGACCGCAATCACGGTGTCTAAGTAGCATAAGGAGAGGAAAGAGAGAGAAAGAGGGGGAGAGAGAGAGAGAGAGAGAGAGAGAGAGAGAGAGAGAGAGAGAGAGAGAGAGAGAGGGGTAGACGACGCGGCCCGTACAAGAGGTTCTTACGGTAGTTGGCGGTACGTGTCGGCGTGCATTGCGGCCGGTGTACAACATACACGGTTTCACGGGGTGTATCGGAGGAACGCGCGTCCTCCTCCCGGAGGGCCCCGCCGGCGGTTAAGGCCGCGGTTACCGCGTGGTTATCAAGTTAACCTTTTACCTCGGAGCCGCGGCTGGATGAGGTTTGCGGCCGCGCGGTCCGACGCGGGCAGAGAGGAAACGATTGGACGGGGGCAAGAAAGGGAATGACGAAGGTGTGAAACCACTCCAAAGCAAAGAGGCAAGAAATTGTGTGCGATTATCCCCCGACCGGTAAACGCGCGGCCGGCCCAGAATGGCTCTCTCGGAGCCTCGATAACGATTCGATGGAACTTTTCTCGCGTGTTCTCGCCTCCTTTTCTTTTTGGTCTTCCCTTTCTGCTTCTCTTTCTCCTCCTCCTCCTTCTCCTCTTCCTTCTCCCTCCCCCTCCCTCCTCCCCCGGATTACACACGATGTGACGGCAACAGGTACGCTTTTACCGTGCGACTTATAAAAAGGTAGGCCACGCTGGGAGAGGACAAGAGCGGTACACGCGCATACATATACTTTATTCATTATCCAGTTTGTAATTCATAACGCGCCATTAGTCGTATTATTATGGTATTTACTCGCGTCCCAATAGCGGGTGTCCGGGCGAAACTCGTCATTATGTCGTAGCGCGCGCACGCGGTAATTACCGAGTTACATGTGGAAAGGGAAACTCGGAGCTATGGTGAATACGAGCGAGCGTGTAAGAAGTCATCGCTCGTGCCGATAAGAGACGATCCATCGAAAAAGAAAAAAGAAAAAAAGAGCAGGATCCGTCGTGACGCTCAACGGAACTGTTTTTCCTTGACGATCCTTCCTCGCACGAGAGATCCGGAAGAGATACGTTTTCCCCGAGTCACTTCTCGAACTGTCACGGACGAAAGAGCAGAATGAATTTTGGTACGCACGCGGCACCTAAGTTTCTATCCTACCCGACGATCTTCTAGGCTTCTAGACACCAGTTCGTGGCGCATTATTGTTCGCGCAAACGCGATCTATAAATCTCCCCTCGTTCGTAATTCCTCGCTCGCGTGTTTGACTATTACGTAACACGGACGTGTACGACACACGCGCGGCGCACCATAATTCACGGGGGGTTTTCTGAGAAACGGCTACCTGCCGGCGTGCCGGCGGGGAAAGATTTGCCAACCACAGGCGATCCGCGAGTATCGTAAAAGTCAATCCTGTCTCTGGATCGACGACCTGGCGCAAGTGTTATCATCAGTTCTGGCTGTCTCCCCGTTTCGGCGGGAGGTGGGGAAACGATAATGCTCGATAAAGCCTCATGACGAGCACACGACGAACTCCGCCGTAATCACGCTCGTTATACGTAGGCCTCTCCTCTCCTCTCCTCCTCTTCTTCCTTCTCTACCGCGCGCGCGCGCGCGCGCGCACGATCGGTCATCGATGAATTATCGCGCGCCCTCGCGAAATCTTTTATTTGTCATCACGATAATCGCGACAAAGTGTCTGCTAAGCGTAACATGATCCAGGATCACGCTACACCTGCCGTCTTGTCCCGCGCGATCGAGCTCGGTGGGCGAGCGTTGTTTCAAGGTGCGAAGGGTACGACCTGTCTATTACGACAAGCCTCTAAAATGAAAGTTATATTAATGATCGGCTACTAATAATATAGCAGCAACAACAACGTATATACTGTTACCAGATACAGAGATACCCTCGCGATTGCCTCGGAGGAAATGACTACGTAGGCTCGTATTATTCACAGCGCGTTTATCGCAATGCCGATGTATACGGTACGACGCTTCCGTAAACGACAGTCGTATATATCCTTAAAGAGCGGAGTTTCCTACGTTTCCTTCCCTTTTTTTCCCCCTCCTACGGCGGGGTGACGGACCGCCGACTTCCTCGACTGCGATCCCATCGAAGGGCCATCCCGAGCGATATCGGCGCCCGTTAATCTCAATAACGGAAGCGCGGGCTCGTAAAAAACGCGCGCGGAATGTCGTCGCGTACCCCGCCGTCGCTCTACGCCATTTCATCCTTCCCCCCTCCCCTCCTCTCTGGATTCAATCATCCCCCTGCCGGTCGGTCCGCGCGCGACTCGCGTCGTCCCCGCTGATACAGGATGCTGCGACTTTCTTCGAGTAACGTAACGATCGTCGTGTAGAGAAGAGCCAAGCTGCCGCGTCGTGTCGCGTCGATCCTCCCGGCGCGTGTTGGCAAGAGTCTCTCGTAGTCGCATACATAATTCATACAATTAGCGGGCGTGTCCGTCGGCTCGGGCCAGAGCTTACGTCGCTCTTACACGCTCGACACCAGATTGGGAAGAACCCCCAGTGGGACGCTGCAGAGGCCCGGCGATGGTATCCCGAATCCCCGACACGCGTCGTCCATAAAAACGAAAAGAGAGACGTATTCGCACTTTAAGATGTAGCAAACGAACTTTCTTTCAAAATAGCGGCGCTACTTTGACTACGATTGATTTGACTACGATTGTCTCAATACGGAACAACAATGACAGTGCCGTTCAGTTAAACAATGTCACGATAACTCCCGTGATGAGACGTAATAAAATGACGAAGGAAGGAACGAATGTCGTTATGCTCCTGTTGACGAAAACGCGAAAAAAAAAAAAAAAACGTCGTTATCGTCACGACATATACAACGAGTCCAAATGATACATCTTCGTCTCTAGATGGATTATAATAATGATTGCCGTATCATAAAAAACACAAGCGTACGACCGTAAGAGGGAAGAGTGTAAGAAATTAGGTTGTAGATATCAGCATCGCAATCAGGTAGACTGAATTTTATGCTCGACGAGTGCTGCCCTAATTATAATGCAATAAAGTAGACGCGCGGTCGTCATTATCGGGGCGCTCATCTCACCGGCGCTCATTACGAAGTTGTGGTAAATTGGCTGACTCTCGCACGTGATAAATATTGATGTATAATTGTATTACTACACGCGTTTACAATACGCTCGTTAACTATCGGGACGATTCGTGCGAGAGACGATTCGTGAGATGCCTAACGCGAGTGCCGATCCGAAACTAGCCTCGCATCCATGATGATGGAGCAATGCCGATACAACGAGAATATCCATTATTATATCCGTTGATGAATTTTCTCGCGTCTTGTTAACTCGCATGAGTGTGTATTAATCTCTCGCCAAACTTATTAAGATGGACGTAGACCACAACACTGTTTTACAGACAATGGGGATGAAAATGAAATGTAATGGAAAATAAAAGTGGAATGATTTCGCGATTAAAAGTAGCGAATAATGCGATTGGAGATCGTTAGATAATTGAATCGGTAGTATTACAGAATTCGTTAAATTGTGTTCGATTGCGTTTGTATTACGTCACGCGCGAACGAGTCTTGAATTTCAACGTTTGCTTCACGTTTCGTGGGTAAATGTCATCTTACGTTGGCTGTCGTCGAGTGACAACTATATCGACACGCGAAGATCGATATTGCGATGTCGGAAGTAATAAGCGAGGGGTTTTATCTACACCCGTGCAAGGTACGTGTGTTGCACGCTGGCTGCATTCGTCAGATGCATCGGCGTTTCCTCGTTGCTCGTGCGCCGAGCGCCGAGCGGCGCGACGACTCCTCGTACTCGTCAACCGGCGCCTGCTCTGTAATTGCAATTCGCGCACTGTAATAATTATTACCTTCGGCCTGTCATCAGCGGCGACGTCTACGCGCGAGTACACTTCTCGTCGTCGTCGTTGTCGTCGTCGGTCGTCGTTGTTGTCGTCGTCGTCGTCGTCGTCGTCCTGGTCGCCGTTGCTTTCGAAAGAACAGCAAAAATAACTCGCAGACTCTTTGTACGTATGTCGGAAACCTTGGGCAAGGAAGAGAGGGAGGAAGCTCGTCAGGGATATATTGTGTCGTAATTTTATAATCGGGCTAAAGAGCGAAATGGGGAGGGGGAGCTGCTCGGCGTACGAGGGTTCAGATTATCATTAGCGGATTACATTCGCAACATCAAAGGAGAGTCAAAGTCAGAATCAAATTTGTAACTTTAACTTTATATTTTACGATACGTATCAATTGAACCTCGTCGGGATTGAATAGCCCTATACATATCAATGAATACCTTTTAAGAGATATTCTTGTTGTGTAGAATTCATTTTCTTTTTCGGAACATCGCGCTAGAGAGAAGAGGAAGAGAAATTTGTCAAAAAATCAACGTGGCTGATTGAGGTCGTGTACACGGGGATATATCCGAAGAGGAATACGAGAGAAAAGCCGACGAGGAACAGAGGAACGATCGGGGAATGAATGGACCCGGTAACGTTATACGTGGACCGGTAATTATGACTCCTCTAATTACCGACAATTACCGCAGTTACCAGGCTCGCGGCGTTATCTCGGTCCATCTCGCGCCGCGGTGGAAGGGCGCGGGGAAAAAGAGGAAAGAGCAGCGTAAAAACGTCGGGGAATTAACGGGGAGAGTGTGAGGAATGGATTGCACCGGTGGCCGGAGTCGATTACAAAGAAAGAAATTATTCAATCGATATATACCTTTTTTTTCGAACGGGAAACTTCATTCGCGGTTGAGGGACTGAAGTTTCGATATAACAAATCCCGAATACAAATCCAACCGAATCGGTATGGCCGCATCACGCAGTGAAATCACGCGTCTCGCGATACATAAGTCCGCAGTCGTACGACGAGCGGAAGGACGACGGATCGTTCGAACGCGTAGGTTCACCGTCGCGATGGATTTTAATACGTTTTTGCCAGTCATTGCGCTCCCTAGCCGCTCCACCCCGCTCCTCCCTCTCTTCCTACCTCCGCGCATCATCCCGTTACGTCGTCGGCCGGGGGTCGATATCAGATCGCCACGCTTCGACGTCGGCTATGTAATTCGCCGGAGCGAATACGCGCCGTCTGGTTCCGAGCAAGAGGAACGCGCGGGACGTCGCGCGGGGAGAATGAGAGGCGGAGGGGGGGGAGGGAGGGCGATGCGCGCGGGGAGGATATATTCAAATGGCCCTACTCTTGTATGGAAATGCGCGAGATGTAAAGATGACGCGATGGGATACGACGCGAGCCCCGACGCGGGGATATTACCAGTCGTTAGCGCGACAAGCCAGCTACGATAACACTTCTCGAGGCCGTCCTCCTTGAACCCCGTGGCTTTTTAAGGTGCCCCGCGCGTGCCCAACAGCGATGATTGATAATGACAACGATGGGGACCAGCGCGAGGAGGGCGAGCTATTTAAATACGGAGAGAGAGAGAGAGAGAGAGAGAGAGAGAGAGAGAGAGAGAGAGAGAGAGAGAGAGAAAGAGAGAGAGAAAATTATTATCCATTAATCTCGTTTATGATTCGGTTCGTAACTTTCGTCGCTCGGAATACGAGGAATAGAGGGCCGCCAATCTGCGGTTGAGAGAATGAAATGTTGACTTTTAATAGACTATTTTAACGCGCAACGCTCTCCTCTCTCATAGACGGGCCCCGCCGCGCGATCGGCAGAAAGAGAACGCAGATTTCGTAATGATGAAAAGCATCACTGCACCCCGTGTCTCGCAACGTGTAATTTCGTGGGCCGTGCAAACGTCGAAACTTTCGCGGACCTTACGGGAGGGAGATATATGACCGAGTACCCTCGTCACTTAAAAAATCGAGCGCGTCTGGGCGCCCAAGTCAGTCCGAGGAGACCCTTCGGGCCAAAACGAGGTAGTCTTGCACTCGTCGTAATAGGCAACTCGGTTGCGAAGGTGTTATTAAAAGCGGTAGAAAAGCCGCGCAACAATTAAAAAATTACTCTTCTGCGTTTCTGCACGTGGGAACACCCGAATGAGCTTTCGAGATTGTCCTTCCATTGTGAAGAAACTTGAAAAGGGTGGCGTTCAGCCATTCACCATTTGTGACGTGCGTGAAAGAAAGAAACCCGCGCGAAAGACACCAGAATCGATACCTACGATGTCCGACTATAACGTTCTACTAGTCGAGTATTTTTTTATATTTAGCTTTTTTTATATTAACAACCTTTATGCGATTAATGTGTTGACGAACGTGCGAGGCAACTTTCACGAAACCGTTCGCGATCAGTCCGCGGATCTTCTTCGTACGTGTCAATAGCGTCGGCCAATTTCTGCGATAATTAGACGCGATACGCGAGGATATACACGGCCATCGTATCCTCGCGAGGGTCGATCTAATTAGGTATCGATCTTCTGGACAGATAGATACCCTCGGCCGTAAAGTAGCATGCCTTCTATAATTGTACAAGATACCCCTTGGATAAAAGCCCGGTGCACGGGCCGAGTTGGTCTAGCGTCTCAATTATCGATCGCAGCGATACGTCTATCATCGATAACTCTGCGGCTCATTACGGATTATCGCTCAATAAGTCCATCGGAACACGCTTTCGTAATCGTACCCGCTCCCGATGAGCGATCCATTGTTGTTACAGGTTGAAGGCAAACGATGGATTAAGGATACAACATACATATAGATATGTTCATCCACCGTATTGTTTCGGCGTCGTAAAATCGCCAGGTGTTAGAAACCCCGGCGAAAACTTTTTACCTGGCAGCTCGCTCGGCTCGAGAAAGAGAAGAAAGTGTGAAAAAAAATAGACAGACAAGAAATTTATTCTCCCACACCGTGCGAGAGGGAGTCTCAAAATTCCCCGAGATAAGATCGTTCTCGCACTGAATAGACCCGTTTAACGTCTAAGTCCATTTAATACAACGATAGGAAGGCATTTCGAGTGGGGAGAGGAGGGGAGAGGGGGGGGAGGCGGATGATTGTTGATATCCACTATTCTTCAGTCAAACGTGATTTATCGCACGAACCGAGAATTTTGCGGGAGCCAGAATTGGTACAAAGCCAAACATGATCCGGCACATTGTACGGTAAGAGGGTAATAAGCGGCGGACCGGACGATAATCGGAGATTCACACGATGAGTTTCCGCATCGGCGCCGCCGCTCCGCACCGCGCCGCTGCCGCCGTGGATGCCTTTCGCGGCCGAAAGGAAAATGGCCAGATCAGATAGGCCCGCGGCCGTTTAGCATGCAACGATGCATTCATATCGATCGACGCATGCATATGCAACACCTCGCCGCGCGTTACCGGTATGCATTTCGCGCGCGTGCAACGGGGGGGGAGGGGGGAAGAGAGGAGAAGACGCCGCCGACGCATGCATTTTTCACGTGTAGGCATGCGTTACGGCGCACCCGTTAATTACCGTCACTCGCTTACCAAAAATTAAGGAATTGCGATAGCGTCGATCATGTGGATGAGAATCCCGCTAAATACTTTCCCATTTTACGTTCGTCAAATCCGTCGAGGAGAAGGTATTATGGGCCGTTGGTATTATGGCCATTCGTAATGTCTCTGTTATTAGATGACGAATTCTAGTCATTATTTATGGAATGATTTAGTAATGTTCGCTGTTATGCAATGGTGCTAATACGCGCCAGTACGCAATGTATGATATTTGTTATGAGGCATTTTTACTTTCGAACATTTCGAAAGTATCTTATCCAAGATACATTTTAGCATTATGTATACTCCCTTATTCGTTTTAAACTTGAATGTGTTATTACATGAATGTATGTACACTTGAGTATTTTTTGTTATTTAATATTTTATTCGATACACGTTTCTATACATCACATTTCAAGTTATACAAAGTTAAACTAGCATAGCATTTTGTTAATGAGATCCTCTAAGCATATTTGTAATATGACTACTTTTGAAATTTTTATATTGAAATTTTTTTTATTTTGAATTCTTTGAATAATTTAAATTTAATTAAAAAATTTAAAAGTCTAAAAGTTTGTTTTGTAAAAACTACGCTTTTCGCAGTTTGTCTGTGTGATCTTCTAATTGAAATAAGTCATCTATCTCTATCTATTTTAAAACTTCGTGATTATATTGTCATTCTAACAGATTATTTTAAACAGATATATAATTTTGTAACAAAGTACTATGTCTACTTTAAACAAAACCGTGGCCCAACCGTCACCCCCTATTCTTCTTCAACTCATTATACAGTGTCGTTACATTTTTATAAATAATATTTAATGTAATAAATATTTCTTAACTTTGAGTCTAGAATCTGGAAAACACTTTGATAAACATAATTGTTAAATTTTCAATTCAAAATATTGATTATTAACAAAATGTAAATTGTGGGTGATCATAATATCACTTTTTCCTCTTTTTAATTTTTAGTATGATTCCTGAAAAAAAGTGTTAAATGTCTCTAAAGTGATATTTTATCGACGTTGTTCCTTTTGCGCGCGGAATCTCCTCGAAACGACAGCGCATCTTGCGAACGAGACAAGGCCGGAAATCGCGATCCCTCGATAACGGAAATTCGTGTATACTTTCTTTAAACGCATTGACGATGACGGTTTTGCTACTGAACGAAGCGTACCGTATCATTTCGTTCGATATGAATATTCACGGTCCGATATATTTCCGCGCGCGCGAACATTTGCATTCTATGAAATTGGCACAAGAGCGATATTATGATCTCGCGGCGTGAAGAATTGCGAGATCGAAACTATTTAGACGCGCGAGATTGAAAATGAGATTGAAAACTATCGTATACGTGAAACGGGAGATTTTCGCGCAGCCAGCGAATTAGCGGCCTTGGCAAATCATCGGGCTGATTTCTCTCTCGAATTCCTTACGACGTAATATCTACTTGCGATAACGATAGCCGATAGTGCTTACTTGGAAGTTGCCATGCGCGTAACCAGACAGCCATCCAGTGATCAACGCTTGACGATCGTTCGCCTCGGCGAGGGAAGTATCGTATACACTTACCGGCTGCAACAGAATAACAAAAGGACAAAACTTGGAGCAATCGGTCGTAAAACACAATTAACTTATTGCATTGATATCAAATTACGATAATCCAACGATCTACGGCGAGGCAATGTATGATTTAAAACACTTGCAATTTTAAAAAGAAAGTCGCTCCTCTTCACGGCGACGTTACAAATAGATAAGAAACGCCACAGATTATCTTTCTCTGAAATAAAACTTTTTAATTACTTGAAATGTGTATTACGTAAAAAAAAAAAAAAAAAAAAAACTACAGTTCTCTCCGAACGAAACTCGTTCCCTATAAATCACGGGCGATGCAAAAGAATCGCTTAATAGCTCGTCGTTCCGGTCGATCACGATCGCGAGATCGTGATCGACCGGAACGGTGCGCCATCAAGTTTTTTAATCACATTGCACATAAGCCCATAACTTTCTATACGTCCTCACCGAGATACGGTGCGCGTATTATTATACCGGGATAGCTTTATTACAGCTGAGAAACCGGATTTTTGTAAGAGAGACTTCGGTGATGGAGAAAGCCTGAGCACCACGGCCGCGAGCGGAACAAAGCGACCTAGTTGGCGAAGTGTCCGAAGGGTCTGACACATGGCAATGGCTCTCGGACTAATGCCCACTTACAACCGAAAGTCCGCTCAGAATCCGGATCAGAATTCACGTCTCTGTGGGATCACTATGTAAGAGACGATCAACATACGTGCGTCGGAATTGATATCGTACTTTACGCGTAGATCGCCGCGAGTTTCGAGTTGGAACGGCGGTCGTCTTCCTCGTTTTTGACGTGTGTCCCGTAATGCACCCTCTGAGATATTATAATTTCGTTCCCGTTGCCAGAATCCCATTTTGAAAAGTTGGCAACGTCGGTGCCATTGGGGGTCGGCGAGGGGTGGCTCGGGCGCGTTGTCGTGCGAGGGTGTACGTGTAGGCGAGTATGCGCGGGTAAAATGTACAGAGAGAGAGAGAGAGGTGCGGCGCGGCGCGGCGCGATGCGCCCGGTAAGAGGAAGACGTGATCGATGCCCGTGGGATGCGAGGGCGTTCCTGGTGCGGGAGGCGCTCGAGACAAATGGACGTCGCGCGTCTACCGACCACGCCTTCCCGCGGGAGAAGAAACTCCGTTGCGTGTATGTACTCTCCCGCTTCGCCACGGATTCTCCCGGCGCGGCGTCTTCGACGAGGTTCCGCGGCTGGCCGGTCGGTCGATCGGTCGGTCGGTCGGTCGGCCGACCGACCGACCGACCGACCGCTCCACTCGCCTCGCGGTGATGACCGCCGCGCGGAGAGGGGGGTTTTTCCCCTTGAAGGTTCTTCCGACCCTATCTCACTTCACGCGTCCTGGCGAACTTCGCGCCGTATCTCGCCAATCGGGAATCAGATAATTCGCGCCGATTGTGTTCCGGTAATTAATGTCAATCACGCAATGAATGAAAGGATCGTTCTCGCGAGATGATAATAATAGTTCCACTCGCGGAAATATTCCGCGGAGTTATTTTATACACATACTGAAGACGAATGTAATTAGTAAATTAAAAGAAGAACAGTTTAGGTAGAACAGACTACTTCGCGAGTTGATTATCGTAGTGTACGATACGTTGTTAAAATGCGCTTAGTTATTAATAGATGGAATCGCTTCGAAAGATGCACGATGTCGGGTGTAACAGGACGCTCGTCTTCTATAGATAGGAGAAAAGAGATCGCGTCGCGATGAGCCCGCGTGATGATGACTTCGCGAATGCACGTGCGAGCCGCTCGTTTCACGGCTTTTCGCTCGACGCGCGAGAGAAGCAACAAGACAACCGGCCGCGCGCTCCCGTCACCTTTCTATAAATAATCCCGCGCGAGGCGAGAAAGAATCGTTGCTTGTGCGAGGAGGGAAACGCACGAGCGGAGGTACGAAAGGCACGGTATTTAAATTCAAGCGAGGCAGAACGGCGTACAAACAAGGCGAACGGCGATAAATATTCAACGAGCCTCGGGAAGTTACGTCAATCCCGGTCTACGGGCCCCTCTCGTTACTCCGTTGCTGCGTTCGTTCGCCACTACTCGTCCCGCCGGACGTTGCGACCGTCACGAAACGGTGCCTTGGAGGAAGACAGCTCGTGCATATGAGAGAGAGAGAGAGAGAGAGAGAGAGAGAGATCTTGGCTCTTACAACGCGAGGTATCGGTATGCCGCGCGGGGAAGTTTCGAAAATGACACGCTATCGAGTGGCAGGTATTTAAAAGCCGCACACGCGGAAACCGCATACGTCAGCTTGGTGCTCGGTGGATCGGAGGCGAAGTCACGATCGGATCGTTGGTGGTGATGGAAAACGACGCGCGGGAGGCGTCAAGAATTGCGTCAAGATTATCGGCGATGTAGGACCACCCAAAGCGCTCAAGAACTATCGAGCATGCGCGGGGAAGGGCTAACGATAGCGAAAACCTGTCCTAACAGCGGGATCCGCGAGATAAGGTGGTGAATGCAGGTGTTTAGCGGCCGTCCAGTCATCGTATTGTCATTACTTACGACTGACACGAAGCGGTGGAGCGGTCAACGTCGTTGAACGCGCCGCGGGGGTCGGACACTCTTTTAAATTTCGAGAACACGCGCCCTCGGCCAGCGTCGTTTTTGTCACGTCATCGACAGCCAAAGCCGAAGTGTCTCTCTCGCCCGTAGCGGCGGCGTGATCGACTATCGTCGAGACCGTGCTATATCGCGGATGGGCAGGTAGACCTTGTAAGGGTGAATGAATTATCGCTCGAAAGGGGTAATATAGTAAATACGATCAGGAGAGAAAGCAAAAGCTTCCATGATCATAAGACATGTAAAACATACAAGTCATTTTATTATTATACGAATACTAGTTATATAAACTAATTTTCAGGTTCAGCTATTCAAGTAGAACAACTTAATTTTCATATTTTTTTTAATTCTACTTACTTTTTTGGATTTTATTGAGAAGCAGAGAATATATCACGTCGGTAGAATATATACTTTCTAAACCTCCGAGACAATCACAATGCACAGATTGCTGGCGTAAGTTATGAGAATCATCTTTTTCGACATCGATGAAATTTGTATGGACATTAGACGTGTCGCGCGACACCTGTGCGTCGAGATGCCGTTGATGATTGATGTCGGTGCATACACAATGCGCATACACAGTTGTTCGACAACATGGATCGTGCCCAACCCAGCTGGAGGTGGGCCCACGATAACATAACGCGGGCCTTTATGACCCGTCAAAGATGTTCATCCGACAAGGATCTCGATTCTGTCGCTTATTTAAAGATTATTCGAGTAGATAACGCAATATTAGCCTCATCTGTTTTAAATTATATCGCGATTGCACCATCATAATCGTTGCATTATTCCAAAAAAAAATTCCTCTTTAAAATAATGAGATAAAAAATCGATCGGTTATCGTAGCAGCTACTTATGCTAATCATTGCTCTTCTTTTTGCTGCGGCTGATTCATATCACGGTAATTTTGCAAGATATAATTGTCAAAGACATAAATCAACAATTTACAATCCTTATAAAATGTCACTTCTCTAAACATCGCATTCTTTAAAGTAAATATTTTTTTCTAATAAAGTATGCAATTCTTGTTTATTTAACATTGAGACAGTTTAGGAAGAAGAATCGATGCGAAACGATGAGTCAAATCGGAGATAGATTTGGGATGTTTAAAATCTTTGCAACTTCATATGTATCATTTTGTTACATTTTATCTCTATAATATTTTTTATTCGATACACAACGCAAACACCGTGCAAAAGATAAATATCGTAGAGTATATCCGCTTCTCGATAGGACGATGATTTATTAACACTAATCAACGTGTTTGCGGTATCATACGGTCAGAGTGCTAATGCAAACGAATGATTAAAAATCAATTTCTCTAAATCAAACTTTATTATCAGCGAAGCGTGTCTCGTGTCACGCGCTGGTTCGCGCGCGCGCGCGCGCGCGCATACACACGCGTAAATAAACGCACGCTCGATGCGTTGCGATCCTCTGATGCCGGACTACCACGCCCATTGCGACCACGTTCGTCCGTCCGTGACGCGTAGCAAAGACGGGACGCTCTGCGGCGCGAGCACAGAAAGATAACGTATAGTAGTTTTTTCATAGCGTTCCGTCACCAAAAATAGCGTCCGCGTTATGAAAGATAAGACAGCACCACGCAGAACGGCAAAAGAAGAGGTGTTGGTGTAAAACATGAAAGGACGCGCCTTGTAAAATAAACGATTATGATAAAGCGAGTCTCATAAAGGCAACGTACAACCACGAGCACGTTCCTTACGATCTCCCATCACGACAGTGATTCGACGATGTATCGCGATGTCGCATACGTTCTCGGCCAGTGTAATTCGTATCTCTCAAAAATCAGACGTAAACTTGTTAATTAACCGCAAAAAGGTGATGGTGTGCGAACAAACGGTTCCGCAAGACATGCACACGAACGGAAAGAGAGAATGGTTGCGACATAGGATTTTTTCTTGGAGCACGCTTTTCGAGTCGCTCGTTTTCAGGTCCTGGTTTTTCACGCGTCGGCACGCGCGCGCGGGAAATCCGAGTGCTACCGAGTGCGAGCGAGGGAGATAATATCGGGGGCGCGCGTAACGATCGAACACCGGGAGCCTCTTCGGGGCATCCGCGCGAAGCGCGCGCGGTGTACACGCTATATCGAGGAGGGGAGGGCAGGGGCGGAGGGGCAGGGAACGCGGAATCGGAGATCCCGGCGCCGGATGGCGATGGGGAATAATTGCGCGTTTGCGCTCGTTGCGGGAGGAGGATTCCGTGGGCCGCCTCCACGACTCCCGGTAGTAATTATCGAATCCCTCCTCCCTCCCCCGGTCGACCCCATCGAGCCTCCCTCCCCCTCCGTCCCTCTCCCGTCCGTATCCCCGCGACTCGCCCCGTGTTACTTGGATGTCTTACGAGCAGAGCGGAACGGCTCTTCTCTCCTCGGTCTCGTGTGTTATTATTCGGTGCGCTCTCGCTTAGATCGGCTCCTTCCGTCTATCGCGCCAGCATCCAGGCAGCGGCGGCGCATCGCCGTTCGCGGCGCGCACCGCCGCCGCGGCATCGGAAGCAGCTCTGACGCGAAGATTACTGGAATTAAGGCCGTAGCCTCCGCGAGATTCCGTGCCGACGAATCGCTGTAACCTCGCGCTCCGGGGCGACATCCGTCGTCCCGTCCGTCCGCCTCGTTTCCCCTCCCCCTCCCCCTTTCTCCCCCCCTCGCGACGCGATAATCATCGAATTGCAGCGCGTATTATACCGTTACGCGTCTTGTCCCGCGTCCCGGAACATTTTATTATTCAGAAAAATGTACCAGAAGTAGATCTCGATCTACTTAACGATTACCACACGAAGGAGGAGTAGGAGGAGGAGGGCGAAATTTATTAGCCGCTAACGGCGACGCCGCGATACAGATTGGTCCGGTGAGGTTTCGTAATGCGTTAGCGCGGTTAATGCATTCGAATCATTCTTAATTTTCTGACGACGATTGAATCGCACGTCGAGATAACCGTCGCTGGTTATCGCAAAGGCTCCTCCGTCGGGGTCGCCTGGATGGACAGGAGAACGCATGACGTTTTAATTGCTTAATTAAGGGGTGCGCGGCTCGGGTGGCGGAGAGTCGCCCATCGATTCCGCCGTAGCGACAAAGGAGCGTACTGTCCTTCTCGCCGCGAGGCTACCAGAGGCTGCCTATGTAGATCGAAATCGCCGACGAACGACTCAATCGAGATGAGCGCGCGCGTTCTTTGCCGATAGCATCGCCTTTCCGGCTGGTGGCATCGAGGTTTCTACCGCGAGGACGACGGCCGTAAGCTCTTTTTTCCAGCCGCGATCGCGACTCCTCGATTAATTCGCGCCGAATTACATTCGGCGTCCGCTACGACGGCCGTACGTCGACCTCGTAAAACGTCGAACATTTACTCGCGCAGACATTTACGTATGCGCCCGCGTTCGCTCGCGTTCCTTTGTGAGAGCGATGTGTCGCGGCGGGAACGAATATCGCTTCCGAATCGCATTAGAAACGAGATCTAGGCCCCCGAGGCGCATTAGGGAGCGTGTAACCCCCCCGAGAACTCGCGCACGTACGCTGTATCCCCTAATCGTGGTTGGGAGTCAATATCGTCGCCGCGATCAACCTCGTTGGCCGACGCTCGCTACCGCAAATGGAGTCCCTGTAAATAACGACGCCACCCCGATGTTGTCATTATATTACTTACTCGGGATGGAGAGCGAAGGAGAGAATGAGATACGCGAGTTGTGGAACGGGAGAAGAAATAAAGAAAGAGAGGGACGGAAAGAGACAGAGAGGCACAGAGAGGGTGGTCTCTCGAGGGAGTCCGCGGTAGATTAAATCTTCGCCGGTTAGCGTTTGATTAAACCCGGGATCGGGCTGGATGTTAATGTTCGTACTAAGGCCGATTGCGTACCAACGAGATTGTCGGCTCGAGAGTCACAACATCGTAACAGCGGCACGCATGCGATTTATTTCTTCCCCCGGATGAGATTCGTGTTTAATCTGCTTTTAAATTTAGGGAAGACAAGGCGTATCCGTCACCGTCACTTTTAATCGAGATAGCAGTTTTCAATATCTAATATAAATATGTTGAATATCTCAATATTACTTTACATATTCATAACATAATATCAGATTATTGCGAAAGCTTTGTTAAATAAATCTGAAAACAATATTTTAAAAAAATTTAAGCAAAGTGCATTACGCTTTTTGCTATCTAACAAAAAAATTTCCAATATCCTATTCATAGTACTTTAATTTTTTAACTATATATATATATATATATATATATATATATATTTAATACAAAGTCTATATATAGTTTTAAGGGCAAGTCTTAATATTAATTAAGAAAAACAATTAGTCATTCTCTTACGTTTTATTTAGCAAAACGGGTGCAGATATGATGTCGCGAATAAAAAGTATGTTGAAGTATACATACATTCTCGACACAGTATTTCATACCTCTATACTTTATATTACTTATATTAATCACCGGTTAATAATTACGTATGAATATCCAACGGGACTTTTGAGTAATACGATCATACGTCTTTGGCAACGACTTTACTCCCTTCGTGTATTACGAGTGATCGTGAGGCGTGCACGAACTCATTCGTAACACCTTCGACAGATTTGTTTAATTACTTAATTGCCATGCCGCGGGCAATCGATGCATCGTGCATGTACCGACGTCGCAGATGTCGAAACCCTTCAGGCAAGGTGGAGATGAAATAACCGTCTTATCTGCCGTTCCTTAGAATTAATCGTACGATTCTCATCTCTCGCAGCCCTTTTCAGATTTCGCAACACCTTCAACCGTCATATTCCTGTAGATTAAGAAAGCGAAGAGATGATGTTCTTTCTTGTTTTAAACGTTTTATTAAGGAGTTTATCTTACAGACAATGATAACATTACAGTGATACGAATCGGATCGGATACCTCAACAATTATTCTCCAATTTGCAATTAATTTACATTACTTCCTTGCACCTTCAGCGCGGTAAGGAAACTCATTTTGCGTCACTCATCGCCGGTTACTTTATTATTACCGCGTAATAATAGCTTTAATTCACGAATGCACGTTGCACTCGCAGAGCGGACGATTTCGCAAAACGTTTCCCGGCGGAGAGGAACTCGGAATATTGAATAAAAATTCTTGTCCGCGGCAAAAACCGGGCGAGTGCGCGAAGGAGGCATATCCCCGATGAGGCACGTATACGAAGAAAGAAAAAGACACGCGAGGCGGTTGCGCGCGGAGCGGCGCGGAGGGGGCGAGGAAACGGAGGAGACTGGGTCTTCGAAGCGAAGAGGGGCCTCACAATTAGCGCATACATCACCGCTTGAGAGGCCGCGAGAGGGGTAAGAGAGGGCCCGGGGTACCCTGGCAACCTGTTATTATATACGCGGCCCGAAATACGCATGTATCATTCACGTACACACGTGGGCGCGCGCGAGCGCGAGCGCACCAACGGCCGCTGTCGTTGGATTAATTCACACGGGCGGCGGGCCCGATCGACGAAAACGACGACGGAAAGCTCGTACGTACGACGAAAGTCGATTTACGATCGATCCGACCGGCTCCGACGCTCGTCGCTCTTTTACCCATCTCGGCGCACCACCGCGAGCGGCACCGAATCGAAAAGACGCTTCGCGGACGCTCGCGTGGAAAGTCCCGATGGTGGACTGTGACGAATCGCACGACGGGACCTAATGTCCCGACGCGGGCCGATTACCCGATGACTTACGGCCCGAATAACCGGCCGACTAATGGCGAGACGAGACGGGTTTCCCTAAGGATCCGCGTAATTGATAGCTTCGTACAAACGAGCGGATGCGTGTGCGATAAGTGCGAAAGATAACTGCGAAATAGTTATTAACGCACGCCCGCCGCGAAGTAAATAATCGGTGATGCAATCGCCGCGTCCGATAGATTCGCCGGGCTCGTCCGGGCCTTTCGATCGTTAACCCCCGCGCAACGAGTTCCGAATTAAACGCGCGATTGGCCGCGTCGTCGTCACCGCGAGCGATTACGATAGATAGGGGATAGATAACGCGCGAACGGATAGTCCTTAGGCCCCGTACTTTAATAATTAACCGTTAGAAACGTTTTTATGTGGCGCGAAGTGCCGATCTCCTCTGTCGGAGTCGCGTTCCGTATCCTCCGCGCGTCGTTACGTCGATGACGAGATAAAAGTTCACGCTGGTCGCGAAACTGATAAATAACCGATCCGTGGTATTAATAACGGCAACAGCATCGAAGTACCCGGGCTCGTGTCAAGGACCACCCGCGGCGAGTCGTCCCGACACTGCAGGGGACAGACGACACGACACAATCAGGAGCTCCCCTTCCGCCGCTTGAGCTCGCTAATAAATTATTAAAGGACAGCTTCTGGAACTGACTGTTCTAGCGGGAACGAGCAACGACCAGTTTCTCGCATTGTCGCTCGATTCACCTCTTCGACTCCACTTTGCAGCGAAGAAACGCATAAAGAGTTTTAGCCGCACGATGAAAAAAAAAGAAGAGAAAGGTAGGTCATTTCGCAAGTTGATTAAATCGTAGGGCGAAAGAGATTTTGTTTCTCTTTATTGTAATTTAGCTTGAAATTAGCCTTTTGGAGACAGTTTTCATGTGCACAGCTGCGGTATTATTTACTTTACACTAGTCGCGATATAAAAATCGAATCGAAATATTGCGCGTGGAACGCGACGTATGGCGAGTTAGTTTAATGGACGGTTTAAGAAAATTGCCGGGAATGTCGGTGTATCAACGTTTCACGATCGGAATGATACGAGCGAGTTTCGGATCGCGAGTCGCTTGCATCCAGCTAGTTCTCTAGATTTGCCTCGACGACGCAATGCGTGTGGTTCCGAATTCAAAACTCGGTACTCACTCCGCAGGATCCACGAGAGAGAGAGAGAGAGAGAGAGAGAGAGAGAGAGAGAGAGAGAGAGAGAGAGAGAGCACGCACATAGTGCTCCCCTCTCTCGCAAACTATAAACTCCGTCACTATTTTGATTCCCAGCATTCGGCATGATCGTACGCGCGTTCGGCGGTCCCCTCATGCAATATTGATGACCCGCCGCGGATCAAATGCCCTATGATAGCCCCCTCACCCATCCCGTCACCCTAACCGGTATCCTGATTGCGAAGCGGGTCAGAGCCACTGATTTTCAATGGATGGGATCCGAATTTAAACTATGATTATACCCCCGCGTCGCCTAAGTACCGGGCACGATGTCGGGTTAATGAAGCTTTGCCGAATTAGTGCCGTGAAAATTACCGCTCGAACGCTCACTCCACGACCAAACTCGAATGGGATACGTCATTGTTGCGAGCGTTATTTGCCGCGACTCGTGATCCGCCGACATATACGTACGTCTCCATCCTGCGAGAAGCGGACTGGAGAGACGGAGTACGGAATAAAATATCGACCCCCTCCCCCCCCCCCCGCCCTTCCTCCGTCGATATCCTAAGATACGAACAATGCAATTTATATTTGATGGCTAATAACTAATTTCCCATCTGTACCTTCCTACGTCCGTGTATTTTAATGAGGTACAGATAACGTCATTGTGTAAGTCATAGATAGAAATTATTCCGAGAAAGCCGTAACTCACTCGCGATTTGCCGCGAGGGTGAAGATGCCTCGGATATAGCGCGTTAAGCCCGAGAAGATCTCCGACGATGTCCGGAGATGGCGATCTCCGCGTCGGCCGTGGTGGTGCGCGAGCTGGAGGAGATGAATGACGGCCCTCGAGAGCACGTTCCACTAGCGCTACGATAGCTTCGTGTAAGCGCTTTGGTCGGCCACCAAAGTGGAGGATCGGTAATACGGAGACGGAGAGGGAGGGGGGGGGGGGGATGGTGAGAAAGATGAGGAGGAAGACTTCGCGGCAGACGGTGAAAAATTCGGAAGGAGAGGAAGACCGCGAAGGAAGATGAAAGAAAATTAATAGCGAGCGAGGAAACGAAGCGGAGGGTTATTCGGAACCAAGTGACCGGAAAGGGGTGACATGCAACGAGGCTGGAATTACGAATTTGTCGCGACGAAATGCGGAATGCGCCTCGGTCTCTTTTATCTTTCGGAATCTTTTATTTCTCTAAATCTCTGAATCTCCCTCTCTCGTCCATTCACAACACATCAACGGCGCATATCCTCGATTCGTTTCCTTCTCACTCTCTTCGTCCTCCTTCTCCCCCCCTCCGCATCTCCGCCGCGTCCACTCATCGACGCAATGGCGCGGCCAGCGTGGTATCCGTTCCCTCTTAATGGCAAATAAACCAGGTGGAGCGCAGTTCAGAACCGCTCGTGATTGCCGGATTAATTGGCTGTAGCGTGGCTGCAGCGGTAACGGAGAGGAGATGTACACGGCACGGATTATTATCCGGCCGTTCGACGGAGAGCTATCCTAAACGTTCTTTCCGTGCCCCCTAACGGCCACCCTCCCGCCTCGTCCCGTCGACCCCTTTTCGCTCTGTGCTCCGTGGCATCGATCCTCCGTAAATTCTCGAGTCGGGAGAGAAGACGCGGGAGCGCGAAGGATGGCTCGATCGATTATCCGCGAGCATGTCGCTCGTTTCTTCGGAACGGCCTCGTCTCGCCAGACAAATTTTCGGTACACGAGAGAGGGTAACAACGGGTGTCCTGACATTTTGCGCAACCGTAAAAGATTCTGACGAGGATTCTGAAATTAAATCTCTCTATGCTTCGAAATTACTTCGGGTTATAGCTAGAAAAGCGAGATGGGATAAACGCGATGTCCGAGTTGGTAATTATCGCTTTATCAAAAAGCGTAAGGAAGAAGAATTACTTAATCGCTTGTTCTTCTCTATGATTTTCTCGAAAGAAGCGCAGGTTTGCGCTTCTAAATTAATAAATAAGGATCGAACAAGCATGCCGCGTATACATCAAGATCTCGTCTTTTTTTTCTTTTTCTCTCGAAGAAATTTTCTCGAGAACGGAAAGGCGCGTCGCTTGTCGCAACGAAATTGCAAGCAAATAGGGTTAGTCCGAGATCGTCTCGGCGTATATCGCCGCCGGGTGGATACATCGAAACGATCCTCGAGAACTCAAAGTGCTGACGCGGGTAACCATCTTGGTTTCCCTGAGTGGCACTGTCGGCGAATGCCGTTGGGTGTCACGGGGTGGATTTTCATTCCGTTTGGATGGTGGCGGTGGAGGACTCGATTTCGGTGCGGTTACAGCTCGAGAAAGGGAGCCGCGCGGGGGGGGGGGGAGGAAAGCGTGACGAGAGGAGAGGCGGAAGAGGTCTCTGAGCGACGTGACCGCAGGAATCGATGCGGACATTCCGGTAAATTGTGCGCGCCGTTGCTGATGCGGTGTTTTCGTAATTCCCCGCCGCATTGGCCGATCGGCTCATACCGCGGCCTCGTTCGCGAGGATATAAAGAAATTGCGAAACAAACGCGTAAGGTATAATGCAAAGCTTTTCACTTCATTAAGTTTTAAACATTCCCCGACATGGTCTCCCGCCGAGTTTTCCAGTCCAGAAATCGATTCTCTCGCGAGTCCGTACCAAGCGAGGCGAGCTCACGAGCTTCAACAGCCAGTTTTTCGTAAAATGTGTCTCGTCATCCGATGAAAATTTAAGGCAGGGGTTCTCCTCATTCATGGCGACGGCGGGAGAGTGGTTTCGACGAAGATTGAGTCAATGGAATTCATGAGGGCGGGACAGACGCGTGCGCGGAAATCGAGAACACCGTATATCACTTCGGGATTCGAGTGGACTTTTATTTTTTGCCTCAGCAGCATCTTCCCCCTTTGCGGCGGCTTCACTTCGCCATGACGCAGAGTTGAGTTTTTATTACTCTGTTTGCGCTTTTTTTTCCCCTCCCTTCCTACTTCCGCAGGAAGTTTTTCACGGAGTCGTAGATACTCTGTGCATGTCTTTTTAAACGGTATAGGCTTCGTATTGTATTAGAATGTACCATGTTTTATTAGAGCTGCTTTCAGGAGTATCAACTAGCCACTCCTCTCACGTTAATATTGCATATCGGCTAATTGGTGTATCAAACGCGAGCAGAGTAATTGCGCTCGCGTTCACGAACCTTGTCACCTTGTTTTGCCACATTCCTGCGATGCAATTAGAAAACGTGTCGAGGGAACGCGATACCGAAACTCGCAATAGTCCGCTGATAATCAAACATAATTATCCGCGATCGCGTTTCATAATCGCGATCGGTTTAGTAACCGTATCGAATTATAACAACGATTATGCTAATCGCCTCTGTCTCTAGGCAATCGCGTATGATTGGCCTATTATATACGAGGATCAGAAAAACGCGTTATCGGCTGTAACACGCACCGATAACTAACTCGTCGGGTGTGTGTTCCCCATTCGAATTTTTCCATGGGAGCCTTTACACCTTTCATTTGCGAGACTTTGAATTCTCCGTCCGAGAGAACGCGCGTCCTCTCGAACTCGCATCCGCGGGAATGCGAGTTCTCGATTTTCTTCCTCGTCGGCCTCGTCGCTTTGTCGCACGCTACAGGTCGGGGGCATTCATAACGGCAATCACGCAACGGCGTGCGTGTGCGTCACTCAAAAGCCGACGAATCTCCTTCACGCGCGACCTACCTTCTCACCCGGGCAACTTACAAGATCGTGCCGGTATGCATCGACTTGTGCATCCACGATCAGAATTCTCCGTATTTTTTTCAGGCTCGATATTCTTAGCCTGAAAACACAATCTGGCTGGATGCTACGTCTCGCTGGATTAAGCAGTCCCCTCGTCTCGAGATACCGAGAAATCCAACGACATCATTATGAGAATGACGTCACGCGTTCCTCCTCCCGCGCTTCTTCGCTCACGACCGATGTTGCGTAAGTCGGAAGTAGAAAAATGCTCACGAAGATAATTTCAATTCTGAGAAGTGCTGCTAAGCGACAATACAGGAAGAACTGTAAGACACAGAGAGAGAGAGAGAGAGAGAGAGAGAGAGAGAGAGAGAGAGAGAGAGAGAAAGGAAAAAAGAAAAAATACGTCGATACGTTTCCGACATATAGATCGACACTGAGGGTGGGAATTAGTTCTGTTTCAAGGACGCCATAGGAGAGATTCGTAGATTGCGTGCTTGTCGTAAGTTTTCGCTCGTCGATATACACACACGAGGCCTCAAGGCATATAATGACGACGTTTTCTGTCGGCCCCTTTCAAAGCGTCACGATCGGACAGCGGCTATGTTACGCGGAAGCCACGTTCGACAAATATCCCGGTAGTCCCCTTTCTTTCCCGAATTCACGCCACCTCGCAATCACGCGCGCGTTTAACCGTTTATCTTGCCGAGATAACAACACAGAAAAAAAAAAAAGAAGAAAATTTTTCTCCAAAACAAATTGATTTACGATCGCAAATTATAATATAATTTGTTATTTAATTTAGTATTATAATAAGCAGATAAATCATTGTACTTATCCGATTTCGTTATCGCCTTAATTAGCACGAGTGCAAAAATTGTGGAGTTTTCATTCTTACCGAGCAAAAAGCAGGTCTTTATGAATATTGAAAATAGGCCGTTCAAGATCAACCTCTTGCTACCTATGTTAATATCTCGTTCCTACTGCGCGTTTAATCGCACCACGTCATTGTTAATCAAAGTCTCGGCGTTGTCGCTCGGCGTCGCGAAGCGATCGGAATTGCAGAGTTGCGGAACAAAAGCGCGCAGTTTTTTCGCGATACCGCGAGAATTTTTGCTCGGAAATTAGGTTCGACACAGCGACGTTCGCCGCTGGCGTCGCTTATCGTTTTGCATTACCCGCTGTAATCGGTCAACAAAGTTGCAGAGCGAGAGATAATGGGCAATTACCAGCGCAAGAAGGGGGAACGGTGTGCGTACCTTCCTATGCGTTCGGAGGAAACCGGTCACGATAATCGCGGGACCCGACGCAATCACGGAAATTGAACTTTACTTTTTTTCTTCCACTGATAAATCGTATCACTCGACCCAGATGCTCCGCCGTAGGAGTTCCGCCGCCGCTCGAGTCGCTACATTTCCCTTTTCACATTTGCAGAAAGGATTTCGGATTTCGGATCGCTGAATTTAATAGAAAATATCGTTTCTCGTGCGTGAAAATATCGCGTTGAATTATTAATGAAACTGGTTGTTTTTATTTTTCCCTTTCGAAGAAAACGTTGCAGTGACAAACTGGAACATACGATTATCCAGAGTTTCTGGAAAGAGAGAAAAAGGAGAACGAACTCTCTCGCCCTGCAACTCGTTGCGGTCTACATTGCGGAAAATCGACGAAGGAACGTTGACTGTGATATCGAGATATCGGAGTGTTTGCTAGATCGTTAGTGGAGTACGTTCTACTACGTCGATTAATCGCATCAAGTCCGGCCGACTGGTACGCAAAAAACTATCTCGACTACGATTGTTACATAAATCTAGCTCGCAGTTCGATTTATTGGTAATTTCCGATGCATCGCGCACGCGTGACGTCGTTCAACGTAGATTAAAATCACATCTCTCTCTCTCTCTCTCTCTCTCTCTCTCTCTCTCTCTTTCTGATCTTCGATATCGCCACATTGGATCGGATTAAATGAGCATAATTTTTCTAATTACTCTAATTAGTGCCAGACACGATATTGATTATCCGTTTCCGGTGGCGGTATCTGTTATTTATCCTATTAAAGATGTATATTTCAAAAGAGTGAACATTAATTTCTCCTATAACCCAGACAAAATATTTTCTTCAAATATTACGGTTTACAGCTTTCTTTCGTGATACTAAAAACTGCGGATGGTTTCTCATCCGGTTCTCTCGTTCGTTCGTCTAAGTCGCCGCGCGCGCATCGTCTCGAGGTTCGCCTCGAGAGCACGAGAGAGTCGTCCTGGCGTTCTACCTGAAAATTTCGCCGTCCCGATCGCGTGTCCATCCGCGCCGCGACCTTGGAGCGATTAAGTCGACGGGAAGGTCTAAATTCGCTCGTGCGACCGTGCTTCAACCTCTCCGTCGTTCAACCGCCTCGCGCGATCCGCTTCGTTCGGAATTCCGCGAACCTTCCGTTACCTCCCACACGCAGATCGCGATGCCGAGGAAAAGCCACGAAGGGTATCTCAGGTACGACCCGGTAAGGCACGATAATTGCGCACTTCGCACCGATAACGGCAACCAAGGTGGCAATGACGGAAAAGTCAGCGAGTGGGCGAGCTCGCGCGCGGCCGTTCCGAGAGAGAGAGAGAGAGAGAGAGAGAGAGAGAGAGAGAGAGAGAGAGAGAGAGAGAGAGAGACGAGTTTCCCACGTAGTCAAAGTCCGAGTCCGCGCGCTTGCCGAGCCGAGGGATCATCGGCATGAAAACGGGGATAATTGTGGCTCCGTAAATACCGCTACTTAATACCCGGCCGTGGCTCTCCCGTAACTCGTATAGCGTATATGCACCTTGTTGCGCCGCGCCGCGTATTAGCCTCCCTTCTCGCGTTCGTGCTACCGTCAATCTCCTTTAGAAAACGCTTCTCTCCTCGCGCGGCGCGGCGTGTAAGAAAACAAGGTAATTGTACGCGGCGGTTGCATACCCGGCCGCCGATATGCACTTCCGCCGCGGATCTAGCCCCGTGTAATTTCGCGCGATCTCGGCCGCCGATTTCGTTTCTCGAGCCCGCTCGCCGACGCCGCGCCGCGCGCGATCCGCTCTTTGCGCGCTCTTCGGTGGCGGCGTTCGAGCTACCCGATGACCGTTTACGGACACGTTTACGATGCACTTCAATAATATTGAATAAAACGGTCTCGCGATACCCCAACAAGGAGTCTACCGGGCAATGCTGATATTCAGGTTTATCGCGAGTAAAAATGAGCGGGAATGTCGCGGATTGGGATCGTCCTTCGACATATCCAGAAGAGACACCGAACACATAGTCGATCGATTATCGATGTTGTTATCACCGTCGCCGCTCGCCTCTCGAGCGACGAGTCTTATTTGCGTTTGATCGTGATTAAGAGCGAACTGGAAAAGCGTGCTCTTTTACGTGCGGGTCAATGCACCGCCTGCAGTCGCGTCCTTCCTTTGCCAGCGCGCCGGCCCGCCCGGTCATCTTGATGTCATTCTGCATTCTGTCCAATGCGAGGAGTAATTAAAATGTAGTCAGCGCTATCTTAGATCCCTTGGCGATGATTAAGCTCCATCTGATGAGCGCACGCTCGGTCCGGCTGTACCGCATCAACGTGTCCCCATCATAACGTCCGGCACGCTGCGAGATGGGAGGATGACTCTCCCACGAAATTACGGTGGAAATTCGACTCATTCATCGGGACGTTCGAGGTTGTGGTAGCGCATTTTTAATAACGTGTCGCTCGGCCGTCGACTCAAAACAAAGCCGCAGGACGCGAAACGCGAAACGCGCGCGGCGCGACGCGGCGCGGCACAATTAATTAATGTCGAGTGCCTTACTTTTTCGACGGCTCGACGATGCCGAGCGCCAAAGTCGTGTATTATTAGCTTAATGTCTTGTTACGAGAATGCATTCCGGGAAGGCCGATCCTGTCGTGGCAGAACCTCGGTCTCTGAATTTCTGGAATCCGGAGCTTGTCGCTTCGAGCTAATTCGTTAACGCGATGAATTTACTGAACAAAGCGGCGACATGTCCACGCCTCGTTCTCTCTCCCCCCCCTCTTTTTCCCCGCTCCTTTTCTCCGTCTCATGACATCTCTCAGCATCGTGGAAACGCGGGGAAACGTGGGAAACGATTCTCGAATGCGAGAAATGGCATAGTGGAACGAAACGTGGAGTGAGGAAACGTAATAAATGATCTGATTAGCAATCAAATCATACGCATATTGCTTCCCTTTCAAAGCGACAAGTCGCAGGTCCCACCAGGAATCGTGGCGACTGAGAAAGTCCGCGAGAAAAGTGACTTTTGCCAGCAAAGCGGGAAACTCGCGGGTGAATGCAGGGCTCTCGTAACGCGCTTACATTAAGCCGACGCATTTAGAAAATGGCGAATGGTGGATAGTGTGTGCCTTGGGCCTGGCGATTACTCAGGAATGAAGGGATACCGGTATTGCCGCACCAGGAACACGATCCGGCTGTACCAAGAACCGCTGGCGCCTTCCTCCACACCCCCACCCCTCTCTCCCGCCACCTCCACCTCCGCTGGCGTACGAGCGATCTCGTACGCTACGTATTCTTTCGGAAATTGCGTAAAGTTCGGCAATGCACCGGCGGTGCGCGCCGAAAGATGCCTGATAAAACCGGTAATTGTTATCCAGGCGCGTTCTAAAATGATACCCACATCGAGGCTCGACGGTATTTGCAAATCTGAAAATGATAGCTCCAAGAGCGCGCGGCCAGTATCTTGGACGTTATTCGCATTATTACACGCGCGAATACTTTACGCACGTATTACGCGCCGTGTAATGCGAGTTTTATTACCTCTGAACGCGGTGCCACTTTTCTCGTTGCGTGCCAACCAGGCGAGGCTCTTAACCGCACAAGCCTTGCCGTGCTGAACCCTATAAACCACCGGGTTTAAGAAATCGTCTTGTGTCTTTTCGCGCGTGCAGAGCCGCGCGGGGACATCGGTAGACGCAACGGCCTCGCAATTCGGCGTTGATCGAAATGTTTGATGTTAAAAACGGATGATGACGATGACGATGACGATCAAGCCGTCTGATCGTCCGATTCGCCCTCGTCATCCGTAAAAGCGATACGCAGGACGTCGGACAAATTGTTGCGGATTAGACGCAACGTTTGAAGGTGTGGGCGTCCATCGTTTATCGCGTGGCGCGTGATAAAGGAGCCTCGTTGCGGCTCGCGACGGCGTAACGCGGACTCGCGTTGACGATTTATTTGCTTTTTATGCCGCGCGTAGAGAGCCAATATTAATTAAGGCGCCGACGCCCCGTGCAAATTAACGACGTCATGCGAAATCGAGCGCGGCGATTCTACGCGATGCGCTGGAAAGTAATTATACCTCATTACCGGCCCGGTAACGGGTACATCACCCGTCGCCGGAGTCTGAATTCAGTTTGCGATGTGATTATGTTTATTGTCCCTTCCGGCCGACTTCTCGGAAATCTCGGAAACGACACGTAAGTTGGCCACGCGAGATCTGCCGATCGCCGCTCCCGTCCGCCCTTAACGTTTTCATTTCGTTCCGTTCCTACGAGGCTGATAAGAGCGCTAATTATCCTCCAGTTATTCCCAACAGATATTTTCTTTTTAACTTACTCAATTATATACTGTATTATGCTGTGTATTAAGTCGTGACCGAAAACTTTTGAAATTCGCATTTAGGAAGGTAGGAAGGCTCTTTATCATTGAATTATCAAGACAATGAGTTTCTCGGAAGTTTTTCTTCCACGCGAGACCAGGTTCTAATTCTTTTCGTGCGCACACCGTGCTGAAATGCAATTGTATATTTCGCGACTTTTAGAAATATCGACTACGAAGTAGTCTTCTTCGGCAGTGCGACGACTCGCTATCAACAAAATTGCCTTTTGCCGAGGCGAGCTACTCGTTCGCTACTCTCGGCGAGGTCGTGCTCTCACGACTTCGCGCGATACGCGAGCACTTAACTAACGGACTCTTCCACGAAGTGGAACGACGCTTGTCCGCAGTTTTTCGAGCTGACGCGACGGAAACTGGAAAGTTTCTTGAGATGAGCTTCAAATGTCGCAATAAGACGAAGGCGAACTAATAAATCGAGGAATTAAGGAAAGTAGATCCAATTCCCTTAAAAAAGAGATTTTTAAAAAAAAAAAAATCATTTTATACATAATTGCTACAGCAACATAAATATACTTCTGTGTTTAAAATAATTACTTGGAACGGTATAACGAGCTTCGATCGTTGTATCCAGTTTGCCTTTATTATTCCTACCGATATCGCCTAGTTGTTCTCCTATCAGACGGACTAATGCTGATAGGAAACACCAATATAACACAAACAATAGTTATCGAGTGACACGAAACTATAATGTCTTAAAACCAGGTTGTTTAAAAGTACGCGTGTAAAAATTCTAAGGTAGCACGATAATAATTTGTAGTATATTCTAGTTTATTCCATACAAAAATTTTTACCCATTTGAGATTGATATTATTCATTGCGATAATTCATATTTTTTTTTTTTTAATATTTTTTATAAAAGTACGTAAACGATGCGGATGTAATTTGCATTACGTCTTGCGTGTGTGAGTTTAAGTATTATTTAAATATTATTTAAACTTACATATTAATGATTGAAAATTACGGTAATAAAGAGGAATCATCGTTCTTCCATTGGCGCTCTTGATAGTAGTCATGCATTTCTCTGAAGAAACACAAGGTACAGGCCGACGCAATGTTCGTCGCCGCGAGAAAATGCGTCTTCCCTCATATGCCTTACATAACATTCTTCCGGTAAATGGTGCGAACGTGGCAACCGCAATTATAATGTACCGCAAACTCGTTCGATGATTATCAGCGATCGTTCTGTTCGCGTTGCTCACATTTTCTTTTCAGACAATCTATTTTAACGCCCGGTGTTGTCTGCCATTATCCCCAATTTGAGTAGTTAGTGAAAATCGCAGTCTCGATCAAGTTCACTTGAAACGCACTTAATCATCATATTGCAACGTAGATAAATTTGGAATGGGAGAGAGTATCTTTTAGCATGTCATAAATTTATTATCGAACTTTGATACACTCCTGTGCTAAAGAGAGAACTTCCTCCCGCTAGTCCTCTTCCTGCTCTTCGAACTTCCGTCGAGATGGATCTCGGAAGGCCTTGCGTAGAGTCGGAAACTGCTCTGACTGGCACACACGAAGTCGAAAGAGGCTTCGCAGGTAATTGCCAGGCCGGCGGGTCGATAATGAGCACTGGCTTCGGGGAACCGATTACGCTCGACCCGAACCAAAAGCAAAATCGGACCCCAAGAACCGGAGAAGAGCAGAAGAAAGATGAAGAAGAAGAAGAAGAAGACGAAGAAGTAGAAGAAGAAGAAGAAGAAGAAGAAGAAGATGGAGAAGACGGAGCAGAGGAAGGGCTGGAGGAAAGGATCCATTGGGAGGAGAGGATCAACTCGGCGAAAGGAAGGGAGGGGGAAGTGATGAAGGAGAGATTTTAAGTCGCTTATAATCCCCTGGACCGTAGCTCCGCGAGAGCGGCATTCATTGGGTCTCTTCGCGATCCGATAATTCAACGGGCTCGGAGTTCGATATTCCGACTAATCTCGTATGATGTGTGTGCAGAAGTTTCTCCGCGTGCGCCCTTTTCGGGCACCGATAATTGCGGTCGTATCTTCTTATTTTTGTTTCGTGCTGCAAACTGTCTGTATCCCGACAAATGCTCGCGAAGCTCGCTCGGACGTGCTTGTACGCCATTAATCGCAGCACTCCTCTACCTTCGTCGTGTGTATACGTACCGGGAAAAGTTTGCGGCACATTCATTATTTTACTTTACGAGACGTCTTTCCGCGTAATTTCGCAATCTGAAATTATTGTAGAAATTTGCGCAACGCTTCCTCCATTTCCGTTACGGAACGATTTTATTTAGCTTAAGGTATATATATATATATATATATATATATATAACTATTACATTATATGCCACTGGATCTATGTACTCTGTTTCATCAATAAGAGCATTGTGAGTTAGGCGTGTAAAATATCAAGCATTATTATCGATATTATTGACAGCGGATAACGGATTGCACATTAACGGTATTGCAAATTTATTGCAGAGAGAAATTGCGAGGTCCAACGAGGACGGTGGAGAAAAATCTGAAAAACGAGTCAACATCATGTCGATATGCATCAATACTATGAGAAATAAAAAAAAGAAACGTAACTAATTGCTAAATCGCCGGCAACAAGTTGTCGATGTCAGGCGATGTCGAACGGCCACCTGCGCGGCTGGAAGGAAGAGAGCATCGCAATGGAAAGTGGACGAAGTATTCTGCCGATGAAGAAGGGAAGGAGGAAGAGAGAGGATGGGAGGGGGAGGGGGGGGGGCGAGTCGAACGAACAAGAAGAAAATGAAGCGGAAAAATGGACGAAAGGAGAATAAGAAGTTCTTCCTGTATCGCGCGATGAAACCTGCCTAGATCTCGCTACCGGGATGAGGTAGAGGTAGGTCTGATCTAATTTCCCGGGCAGTCGTGCAGAAAATGATCCAGGCCGCGATTACGAAACGGCTTCCAGTCTTCGCCGGGGGCGACGAAGGCGCAGTTTTTGCCGCTCTCTTTTCGTTTCTATGTGCCGTGTGCTACGATCGCGGACACGATGTTGTCAGCCATACCTTTACTAAATGGAGAACGACATCCTGTGTGTGCGAGAAATTACTTCACAGTTAGGAGAAGAGAGTTTTTGAAGATCGTATCCCGCGATGATGAGAATATCGCAAGAGAAAAATGATATTGTCGCCGTTAAAGTGTCCTTTGCGCCCATTGAAATTACAGCCTCGGAGAAGAAGACCGATTGTAATTTCGGTATTCATCTTTTTAGCAAACGACTCGCTTCTTTCTGTAACTCGTATACAATATTTTGGAAGATAAGCGTAAAATACACGAAGCCTGCAGCTTCGTGGACCGGCAATGGTGGCGACGATGCGATGCTCCTTCGTGGCCTCGAGGGTCGCTGATCCCACAATTAACATAATGAGGCAGAAAACGTAGATATTAGCACGAGGCGTTAGTTAATAGTGCACTTATCCGGAGAATGTAAATAGTTGGTGATCGGCTGTAGCTTTCTCCCTCACATCTCGCGACAGTGAAAACAACATCTCTCACCTTCCTACGTTAATTTACAGTCCGCATTTTCCGTTCCTTTCTCACCGTTAAAACACCGCCGCGTCATTAATCTCGCGCGTCAAAAGTGACAAAATCGAATGCCCGTTTGCATAATGTGGTCGTTGTATTCCGCGCGCGTGTCGTCGGATCATAGTGCGAGGCTTACGAGGCCCAAAACAAATTATTAACTGACATCATTATTCATCATCAGATATTCCTAAATTTCAGCGGTGCAACATGCAGCTTGCGATCGATGATTCTTCGATCGATATGATCTTTCGATTAAAAAAGATGCCCCAGCGAGAAGATAACGGCGAATGACGACGACGAGCGATAAAAGCAAAAAAAAAAAAAAAAAAAATAAAGCGTAACAAGAGAATTCTGCGAAGAAGAAAAGATGCGGTCGATGATGACATTTTAATTAGTATCGCTATTGCCATTATCCTGCATGAATCAGAACTCAGAAGAGGTAACTAGCAGAAGTTGGAAAAATAAATACTAACTGCGAAATAAATTAATTTTTTTGTTAATGGCCACTGTAACGAGAGGCGTTATTACATTTTCAATGATATTTCCTACGTTATTGCCGTAGCTCGAATTTTCTTGTTCACTTCTCTGTATCATTTACTTCGTACTCTCTTCCTTTTTGCTCTTTAGTCTCGTTGCTTCTCGGTGTTTCTCCAGTGTCGTTATGTCGTTACATCGTGTCTCGTCCGTTCGAACGCACCGGGCGCATCTCTCCGCGGCCGATGATGGTATCTTCGTAATCTGCAACAGCTGCAACTGGGTTCTCGCGGCCACAAGACCATTTTATCCGTTGCACCCTGATTTCTAGACCTCCTCTACCCCTCCCCCTCCCTCCGCCGCGACTCTGCCTCTCCGCGCAACGCAAATGGCGGTGGCAATTTGCAGGTGCAAAGTTCACGATGGAGGGAAACCGCTAATGAGGGAGTGGTACCCGGGGTACCCGATGCGCAACGCAGGGCACGCGTGGATTTTCAGAGGGACGGGTTAATTACCGTCCGGCTCTCGGCCGATCGAAATTGTGGCTTACTCGCGCGCGCTTACCGCTTTCCGCAAGCTGTCGTGCGCTAGCAGAGTCGCTAACTTGTCTTTGACAGCGCTAATTCTCCCGTCGCGGTGGCCTTTTTGCAGTCCGGAGATCGAACTAGCCAATGTTATTTTGCCTTAGCCCGCCTCTTCGAGACCGTAACTGTCCGATGGCGCCTTTCACTAGCCATAAATTAATTAAACTAGCGCGGAGGTGTGCGGACGGGTGTCAGTGCGGCGTTCTTCATCTTTTGACCACCTTGCTCCCATGATCGAGTGGTCTAAACTCGAGTTGCGCTACGGTTTGTTTCATAATTGCCCAAGAGGGCAAATTCACATCGGATCCCCAATGTGAAATCAGAAGAATACTGTTCTCGCAATACACTTCTCTATCCCTGCGTGTAATTTTGATCCGTTTTACAAAGGCATTTGTCAATATAATTGCTCTATAGAGCGGCAATAATGGCATACATAACTTTGCGTTGTAGCTTATGTAATTTCTTTGGCACTGTGTCGTGCCACTAATTACACCCTGAACGGGTGCTAATCGCTTCCAAGTATATATGTACGTCGTTATTATAATTATCACTGTGCAGTTTATGGGAATGTATTGTCATAATAACGTCATTCGTCGTCTCTCCACGTGCACTTATCTTAAATAACTTCGTTTAACTTTAAAATACAACGGCGTTACGTATCGTGCTCGTTCTTTTAAACATATAGACATATGTATGTGAGCGAATAAGATTAAAACCCCGTCACCGAATCTGTTACGATTCAATTTTATTCTTGTCCGTCCCGACGTCCGTCTGAACTGGCGGTTCTCGGTCCTTCGTGCAATTAAAGCCACAAACGCAGGGGGACGGTCAGGATTTTTATCACACCCGCGCAAATTGTCTTAGGAACGGCTTATACGTCGGCGCATAGTTGTTCGCATAAATCGCTCTTCGGCCGACGCATGGCAGGGGGGCGTGAACGGGGCGTAGCAACATAGTAACGTTTATTACATTGGCTGGCAACTAGCGAGAACTGTGCGACCCTCGACGATTTCTCTCCGAAGGACCAGACGCGTTAAAACTTCGCGGGACCCCCATACACGGCCACTCATCGCGGCATTTATCGATGCCATTCCATCTCTCATAAGATACTGACGCCTGACCCTGGTCGCGAGACGGGAAGAAAGACATCTGGATGATGGAAGACGCTGTCGGTATATCGCTATTGTGTGTACTATTCTTAAACGAGCCTAGGACGGGATACGGGAAATGACGATAAAATGTTCGCAATGATACGGTCTAAAATAAAACACACGCCAGGGCTTCGTAGTCTCCCTCGTCGTAGATAATGGCGGTCGGTTCGATTTGACGTAAAAACGAGCGAGCGAGGTAGGTAAACGAGGTAGTCGATACGCTCACGACGAATGTTCCATTCCCATTGTTTCGCCGTGTGTGCAGGTCACTTCCACGGCTAAAGATCGATCGAGTGGCACGGGATGGCGAGTGCACGTCGTTTTTCGCATAAGCTCCTCGTCGCGTTTAACTAGAGGTGACTCCGCGATGGGGGAAAACCGGATGCGGTAAAGAGACACCACCACGTACGTCGGATGCCAACTCGCCGGCATTAATTTCTCACGACACGCCGTGCAATTCCCTTTTACGTATGTAGGGCCACCGATTATACGCACGCTCATGGTAGAAGTACGTGCATTCGACACATCGTACGTTCGAAAATCATTTAACGCGATTACTCACGTGCATGCGATCTGAATTGAGAAGGAAGGAATAGGAGGGAGTATTAATTCCCGATTTGACTACGTTTTCCATATGCCTCATGAATGACGAATTCTCATGGAGGAGAAACCGAGGTTGAAAACAATATTAGGAAGTCGTAACGGGATCGAAATTATTGGTGAGATTCTCACAAAGCAAGGAAACAATGAAGGTGGCGGCAAAGATTTATTTCAAGTCTCACAAAGCTCAGCTATCAGGAATAGAAACGCTTGTGGAATTCTCGCTCAGGTGGTGGAGAGATAAAGAAGAATTTCAAAATAATCTTCACGCTACTAAATCCGAGATCCCATTTAAAACAATCGTTAGATTCTTGTAATATCAAGATGATCGGTGTCGGAGCGAGATTAACCGCGATCACGGAAACTTGAGGAAATTACAGGGATTTTAAAGGCAACCGAGAGATTCTCGTAAAATCATGAGAGTAAAGGTGATCATGGAGAGTTCTCGTTAACTTAAGATGGCGCTATAAATGATGGCGAAATTCTCGTAAAAGCGAAATGTTATTAAAGCGATCGTCAAACTTATACACTATTCGTACAATAAAATTTATATCCGCGCAAATCGAAGCAATACTCGCGTCTCCAGAAATGTGATTACAAATGCAATTGGAAAAAAACGTAAAAAACGCAAAGTTTTAAAAATCTCCCGCATAGATAAAAAAAAAGTTGGATACCATACGATCGTCGGATTATGTGAAAATACTACGATCGAACGTTAAAACGCGATGATATTCGGGAACGGAATCTCTGTACGATCAGAACGAGACTGAGACTCACGTTTATACTGCTGAGGGGTGTCGGGCTGACACCCCTGCGGCCACTGCCGCCGCCGCTGCTGACCTCCGCGTCCAGTTTGCCGATTTGCCTAATCGCTGGCGATGCGGACGAGTCCCCGGACCCGAGTCGGTCCCACGATCCTGAAAAACGCGCGAAATCACGCGAAGGACGAGATACACGCACGAGTATCGGCCGCGAGGCGCGTGGACACCGAACCGGGTCTCCTTGGTGTCGGAGGGGCGCGACTTCGATCACGACTCCATCTCTCGAGTGTTTTCAATGATTTCGCGTATTCTCAAGACGGATCTTTTCTCTCGTGATCGCGAGATACTGTGTGTGTGTGTCTCTCTCTCTCTTTCTCTCTCTCTCTCTCTCCCTCTCTCCTTCCCTCTTTTTTTTCTCCAGAAAAACGCGTAATCGTATTCCTCGATCGGTAATGAACGAGCCAGCTACGACACGTCAACGTTGCATGCGAGTCGCGCGGAGTAGCCTCCTCTCGGGCAGCCGGCTACATTCATCGCGACGAGCGCACTGGCTGGCTGAATGGCACTCGTACGTAAGACGTTCGCACAGTACTCGCGACGCTCGTCGGGGCACAGAGCGTCGACGCGCGGCGGCCCGCGCGGCCGGCCGAAGCCGCGAGCTTCATATTCACTGATGCGCTCCAACAGCGTGAGCGGCGGAACGCAGTACGTGGCCAACACACGGTTGATCAGGCGCGTGCTGAAGCGCGAACGTTAATCTTCATAGACACTACACCGCCAACATGCGTACCCCCTTTTCGTTCGATCAATTCGTTCGCGCAAAGATGAAGCATCCGTGTATCCCCACTTGGGTTCCTCTCCGCGTGGATACTACCTGATTCCCTGGTAAAAGAAGAGCATTCGCGACGGCGACGACGACGACGATGACGACGACGATGACGACGACGATGACGACGACAATGACGATGATGATGAAGATAATGATGATGATGATGATGATGATGATGATGATGATAATGATAATGATGATAATGATGGTGATGCGCGCGCGCGCGATTAAGGTGGCAGCAGCGGTGACGGTGACGTCGACGGCGACGGCGACGGCGACGGCGACAGCGACGGTGACGACGTAGGCGATAACCGCGACGAAGGCGAGTCGGCGTGCTGCTCGTTCGCCTTAAGGGCCGTTCGTCGCAGACGCATGCTCGCGGCACGTCGCAGCCTCTCGCACTGACCGCACGTAACACGTAAGAGAGAGGTGCGTACTTGTGTGTCTACCCCCTCCTTCTGTCTTTCTCTCTCTTTCTCGCTCTCCTCGCTCCGCGTCTTCCCTCCCGTCGCGCGCGCGGCGCACTCGCCCTCCGAGCGCTATCTCTCCCTATCGTGCGCTCGCTCTCTTCGTCACTTTCTCGTCAATTACCGCGCGCGCGGAAGACGACCGAGGGAAGAAGAAAAAGAAGCGGGATTTTCACGCACATACGCGCGCGCGCGCGCGCGAACCCTCTTTGAATCTGCTTTGCGCGCGCCGGCCTCTCGCGGATATCCTCGTGCGGTAACTCCGTAGGAAACGTCGAACGCGAGTCCGGAACTGCCGTAGCGCTACCCCACCTCCCTTCCCGGTATCACCATTCTCTTCTTTCACCTCGTTCTCGTCCTCGTCCTCGTCCTCGTCCTCGTCGTTGTCGTTGTCGTCCTCCGCCGTGAGTGAACGAGTTGCCACCGCGCAGCCACAGAGCTGCCTCCTCTTCGGAACGCGGCGCCGCACCGCGCATCCCACCCCGTTTTTCCCTATAATTTGCTTGCCAGCCGGTCTTTTTTTTTCCTTTACTCCATTTTCGTATCTCCTCTCTACCCCGCCGCTCGTCGCGACTCAGCCGTTGCTACCCTTCACGTCTCTTTTCCACCCGTTCGCCTCCTCCACCATCACCTCTTCCATCGTTCATCCTCTGCGACGTCGCTCTTTTTCTCTGTCTTTGCCTCCGCTACTGCCACCGCCACCGCGACCGTCACTGCCTCTATCTCTGCCTCTGCCTCTGTCCGCCTGCATGTACCTCTTCCTCTCGATGCCAGCCATGAATTCTAGATCGGGCCGAGGGGTCGGGAGGGTTGCACGGCGCGCCGCCCCCTTAATAGCGCTACATCGACCTCTTCCATTCACCGTGCCTCCATCTAGTGGGAAAAATCGGAAAAGAATCATTGTAACAGTACTGTACGCGATTACATTGTCACCTTGAGCAAACAATATTCGTGAAAAAAATCACACATTTTTTATAAATTTTTATAAGAAGAAGATTATAATTATATTTTCTTTGATTAAAGTTTTATTAGATAATTTTAAGTTTTATAAGATAATTATAATAGAAAATACTTTACATAGCAATAATATTGTAAACAATAGACAATTTTGTAATTCATAAATAATATATTCTTATTTGTTTGTAATTTTTATTCAATTTTTACTAAAACATCGTAAAGCAAAAGCTGTTCGAAATTTTAATAGCAATGTTTTATTATATAGGACATTTCTATATTTATGATTTAACAATAGGTTGAATTATTTATCAGAAAGCGAACAGAAGAAAGATGTTCCAAAGATACTTATCATATCGATAAAATTTATTTGATCTTTCTCTTGAGCGAAACAAAGAGTGAACAACACATCAAGTGTTAGGAATATGTTAAGAGACAACTTGATATATGATATGTGAATAATTCTTATAAAAGAAATTTTTATAATGCTGTTCAATTCTTTTTGTTTAGCAATAAAAGTCTGTCATATAATTACAGATAGCATCTTAAATGTACCAACAGAGGAATACCAAATTGTTTGCACGAATTACTATATGTATCATAAGAAACAAATCATTTTATTCAACATAATTTTTAAAACTAATTTTACTTTCTATTTATCACATAAACTCATAAAGTTATTTGATGTATTATATTTATTATTACAAAATTATCTTTTTAAAAAAAGTAGAAAAGAGTACATACGTGCCCTATAAGCGGAGATATTGCTACGCAAAGTCCAATTCGTAAATTTTTAACTTTAAGAAACGTCGTCATTATTATTTGTATAAAAGATTTGATCAATAACTGGCGCCAAGTTATATCATACTATAAAAATTGCGTATTATAAGAAACATTTACTAAACCCAAGTGATATATAATAATATGTATTATTTGTATAAAATAAAATATCTGTATAAATAACTGTAAAAATAATTTAATATCTTTTCTTTCTTCTGTAATTGATATTCCGAAATATTTTTATATTAGAAATCTTTTTGAAAGAAAGCAATGCATTCTAAATTTTTGTAAAAACTGCATTTTAATATTAATCAAAATAACATAACAAACATAATAACATAATAACATATAATAATATAACAACAATAATAATAATTATATATAATAATTACATATAATAATTACATATAATAATATAACAACAATAATAATAATTACAAAATAATTTTAATATTAATCAAAATAACATTTTTTCAGATGCAAATATACTGTCCATACATTTAAGGTCTTTTTTATCTTCTTCCATAATGTTGTATGTACATTTGTTTCGTTATTTTTTAATATGAAACATGCAGTATATACTTGTTGCTAAGATATGAAAGACAAAATGATTAGTAAACAGTAACCGTGAAAATCGGTATAAAGATACATACAATTAATTTTTAATTTAATTTTATAAGAATTAACGCGCTTATGGTAACGCAATATTTTACAATATACAATAAATTAATATCTTATAATGAGAGACATTGTTAAGAAACAAAGACGTTTATTAATGCAAATGCGCGTGCAATGTTTTCGTAAATGGCGTAAATTTCAATTAAATACAAATTAAATTTAGAGAAAGTCGACGATACGAATATACATAAGTCTTCAAAAAAATTGATTTAAATACACACGATATAAACTGTAAAATTCAACTGTAAATTCATGAAGAATTATGTGATGATATCTTATCTATCAATGAAGACGAAGAATCTTATTCAAACTCTCTGAAAACATCTTTTGGAATATAAATAATTCTACTGAAATGTATATTGATGAAAATAATAGTAATGTAAAATATAATGAATTAAAACAATTAGCAATAAGCATTTACAGGAACAAATTATTGATATATCTTTATTACGACAATGGACTCTTAAAATATAAAATAAAATAAAATTATCTCGATGATTTGCTTAAAATATTATGAAAAAAGAGTTTGCCTGATTTTCCAAAGACATCAAAAATATATTTTTGAAAATAATGTTTGCAGAATATTATATTAAAAACATTTCTGAAGGAAATCAAGAAGATCAATTTGTCTATTTTGGAATAATTAGATATCTTCAAATCACAGTTATTATTAATATACAAAATAGAGCTATTAATATCGTCGGTGTTCCGCTTTTTAATTCTAATAGCAAACAATTATGGCCAATCTTATGCAAAATATATTTTCAACCTGATGTATATGAACCGTTGCTCGTAGCAATATATTGTGCCAATCACAAACCATCTGATATACATAAATATTTTGAATCTTTTATCGAAGAAATGATTAATCATGAAGGTATTTTAATCATGAAGATATTTTAATAAAATAAAAGGCATTTTCACGTTCGTATAAAAGCATTTATATGTGATAGATCAGCGCGTTCTGTAATTAAATGTATTAAGAACCATGAAGGATATCATGCTTACGAACACTGTAATGTTCCTGAAATAAGAATAAATAAACGTGTTATTTAGCCTTTAAATAATGACTGTCAGCGAGCTGATCAAGTATTTCGTAATAAAGAAGATCCTACAGGATCATACAGGAACATCAGGTTCATCTTATTATTTGAAATAAATATGGTGACGATGTTTGTACGTGATTTCATATATTTATGTTGTCTCGGTATACTGAAGAAGATGTTTATGGATTTTTGATTTAATAATAAATCAGCACAAAAGCTCAATAATGTTGCCAAATTTGCGCAAAATTTACTCAAACTACAAAATTAGGTAACCAGTTAGGGACCAGAAGAATTTCAAAGAAGTACTGCGATTATTGAAATAGCAAAATGGAAAGCTACCGAATTTCGTTTCTTTCTATTATATTGCGGACCAATTGTTATAAAAAAATGTTTGGCAGAAGACTTATATAAACATTTTTTACTATTGCATATAGCTTGCCGCATACCGTGTTCTCCAGAAATAGCTATAAAATATAATGAACATGCAAAACTGTTTCTTTATTATTTTGTTGCAGCATATCAGTTGTATGGCAAAGAAAGTCAGATATTACATATAATTTTGTTCATTTAACCGATATGCAATGTTAATATGCAATATTCTCTTAATGAAATTACTGCTTTTCCATTTGATAATACTCTTGAAAAAATAAAACCTTTAATAAGAAGTGATAATCGCTCATTGACACAACTGCGTCGCCGTATACATGAAAGATTTTTTATTTTTAAACAAAAAGTTATTATACCTTCATCTATTGAAATTTTGAGAAAAAAAGAAAAACAAGATAAATCAAGTGTTGATATAAAAAAGCTACGATACAAAAATGCTATTATTACCACAAAATCTCCAAATAATACTGTATTACTTTTGAATAGAAAAATTTTGCAAGTAAATAATATATATTGTTATTCAGATGAAAGCGAAATTTATTTAAATGGAATTATTTTAAAAATTATAAAATCAATTTATTAATATCCATGTAATTCATCAACATTAAAAATGTGGAAAATAAAAAATAGGATCGGATATAATATCGTAACACAATCTCTGACAAATGTGTTGCAGAAAATGGTCACATTTGTTATTAATGATAATGATGAAGAAAAAAACGCCTCTTCTTCACAATATGACGAAGAAACACACGATTTATTCACAAAATTTATTCTGGACAATTCTAAACAAAATCTTATTGAATTGAAAAATTGTGTGAAAGCTGAAAGCTGAGCCCCATTAAAATTTTGGGCCGCGGTTCCGTATGCAGGGAAAAATTACGCTGGTAAATAGAAAAATTAATTTAACATATATATTGTTTATTAATACATATTATTAATTAACAACTATTTTTCTTCAGAAATATACCATGCCGAAAATTATCAAAATTAGAAAATGTGACACATGCCTTCACCACGGATAATGATGAAGTAAAAAATATAAGAAAGGAACTTCAACAAAAAGAAGTATACAAATTAAAAGGAAAAAAAAGTAAAAGAAAATACATATAACATATTACAAATGCCTCAAAAAAATGTCTTAAAACAAATGTCTGTTATTGTGTATTGGCACATTAATAGACTACATAACGGCAGGTTACTAAACAAACAATTCCATAAATGATTATTAAAATTTGTCACCTAATAACGGAGATAAGCATGGCCATAATATCTATACGACTCAAAATATCATCTTTATCAAATTTATATAGTCTATTAATCAATATATATTAATTTTTTAAGCTGTTCTATTATATTTCTTTGTTAATAAAAATTGTTAATAAATGATATAATAAAAAAAAAGGAAAAATGTCTTCATTATAATAATTATTGATAAAAGCTGTCAAGAACCGTCTAAAAAAAGAAAAGTTGAAAACGAATGAAGTAAATATAATTATAAAGCTGTACATATACAGAAAACAAAAGGTAATAAAATAAAAATAATCCCAATAAACGGGAATGACAAAATAATTTCTTTTGATTAAAAAAATAGGAATCACTCGACAAAGAAAGTAATGTTCAATTAAATAAATATTTATTTAAACATCAATATATTAAATTCTCTAAAACGGATAAAGTTTAAAAAATAATATATAACACGTTAATAAACAAGTACATTGATAATAATAAAAATAATACTTTGTGTCTGGATGTGTAGCAAAGAATAAATTTATATATATGATTTTTACTCCTCTATCCCCAAAAATTTGGGCTTAGTATTTTAACCAATGATCCAAATTATTTGCACATTTTGATCCGATTCTTATATTTACGGCCATTGTTTACATTACACTGTATCTTCTGTTAAATAGAAACATTTTTTCTGAACAATTTTTTTAGCGTTTCAAAATTTTGTATTTATTGTTTAGAGAGAAATTGTTGACATTACAAAGAGGTATTGTAATGTCAGTTTGACAGAAAGTACATTTTCATTATCTTTATAATTCAATCACTTATAAAGTAGGATATCAAGAGCATAATTTCTTTTGGCGATCAAGACTCGAGTGTTAAAATGAAAAGTGAATGTTATCTGGATAGTTACAGATAAAGTAGTTACTGTGTACTGAACACCTCAGAATTTGACAAATACAGAATATAATTTTATTAAACCATCAAAATAATTATATTTCACGTTCAAATTGATTGCTAAAGAATACAAAAGTTTAGCAATATTATAATCATGTTTAAGCATTTTATTATTTTATATTTTATAATAATTTCAAAGATTCAACAAAATCATTTTCAGATTTGCGTCTGATATATATAAACTTTTAGATATATATTTCAACAAAATTTTCATGTACAATTTTCAATGATTAAAAGAAATTAAAGCAATGGAAAATAATAATGACTTATTTTTTGCTGTATTCTTTTATTGATGTTTTACTTAATGTAATATGTAAAATAGTAATTTCACAGATTTTGTTAACCATAATGCAAAATCGCTTTTCCTGACAATTATCTGCTAAAGACATTAGCAATATTCATATAAATAGCGCTCCAAACAATATCAAGATCATCGAGGCATAATTTCTTATGTCTATTTACAAAACATGTTTTTATATATACTATCTCTTTTCTTATTTATTTATATATATAACTATCTTGCGTCTTTGAATAATTTATATTGAGAATTATCTCTTTAATAATATTCTTTTTCATTTTCTCCAAAAAATAAAAATTTTTGTTTCGAACTTTTCATTTCTAATGGTAAAATTTCAAAAAAAAAAAAAAAATGCATTAATGACTTGAAGTCGTTCATAGAGTACGTCAGTTTAAACATTTCAGTTTGATTATCGTCAGAATCGACATATAAAGTTCTAATATAAGATAAATAAATAAAATATTTTCACGCAGCTTGTAAGATTCTTATGCGTGATGACAGTTATATATGTTTTATTAAATATAGCTTCAGTAAACCTTTTCTTTTCCTTTTGTCTCTCTTCATCGAAATTAACTGCTTAAAGTTAAGACTGCTCTTCCCCATCCTGTTCCCTCTCATTCTCGAAAATAATGAAATTTACGCACGTATCAAGTCTGAATAGCGATCAAACCGCAGGCGAAATCATTGCTTCGCATTTTGACCGCCCAAGATTCGAAGAGCGATCGTTCCGGTAGGTAATAATTATCGATAAAGGCGGCGAGGGAGGGGGGTAGTCGCACTGGTAGGGGAATAAGCTTAATCGTTTGGATTTAATTAGCGGATGAGGCTTTTCGGTTTAATTAGAGGTCCTGCGAGCCCAATGTCGCTTCGTTTAAAGACGCGACATGCCATCGCGCGAAGCTCGTATGTCGACGTAATTATACGATGGCCAATGATCGCCCGTAGCGTTGCTCTTTATTTCGCTCTCCGATCGCGTATGCTTGCGTGCGCATTTTTTATGCGTGCGTGAAATGCGGCGGGCCTCCGCAAGGCGTTACATTTTCATGGCCAGCCGATTTAAGTTTTCAGTTTGAGATGTTAATCTCTCGTACTGGACTCGTACCGGATACGTCAAAGACAATTATCTCCAAGTTGAAAAATAAAAATATTTGTTTATTCGTATGACATATTTTTTGACCGGGAGATTCAGGGAGATTGAAATATATAATTTTACGTGTATAATTTCGTAGAAGAAATCGCTTTGATCGCTTTTTCAGACTTTTTTCAACATTATTACGGATCTGTAATAATCATAAAAATGAAAAATACGTAATATTTTATATTAGAGACTATTAATAGGATTTTTTCGATTAATTGAACATAAGGATGTAATTAAGAAAGATTATGTATGATAAAAGGAATTTAATAGCATTTAATTTTATTTTTTCTAATATTCTATTTCTGATACTCTGGATACAGATAATTATTTTCCTATGTTCCACTAATATATTGAAACCTTTTATTTTTTCCTTCTTTTCTTTTCCTTTTCTAATTCATGTTAAACGTTTTTATTAAGAAGAATATTTATATAATTATCATGTTTTCGAATATAAAAATATTTAAATATATCATGGACATAGATTTTACTCATTCTTTACTCATTATTTTTCGAAACAAGTAGAAAGAAATAAACGTAATAAAATATCGAATAGGTACATTACGCAATATGAAATGTACTTTTCCATCGTTAAGGTGTAAATGTTTTTACAGGTAACTCTATTTGCAGATTCCAGATTTCTTTTTCTCTTCTTTTTTATTATAATAATGCTCACTGCGTGATGCTAAAAAGGGAACAGTTACGGATACCGTGTAAAATAATGCTTTTGTATTCTATTGCCTTTTTCCTGATCGGCGTCGTCTGATCTTCTTTTCCTGATATCTATTACAATAACAGATCATTTAACTTACAATAAATCACTAACATGAAATGTCATCAACTTGTTCTAACTATAACTATTTTAAGACGTGACAAATAAAATAATTAAATGTAATATGTAAATGTAATAAATATAAATGAAAAATCGACGAAAAAAGTGAGTACAAGAAATATGAGACACACATTTAAGCCCATTTTAAATTATCTAATTGGAATAGTATTTTGTTTATAGTTTTGTACGTAAAATATGCTTTGTAGTTTATACAAAGTATCTTCGATAATGATTAATTTTTCTTCATTTATATTACCCTAAAACTCTTTAGATTAATTTAAATTATTGAATTGTTGATATAAATCAAAATTTTGTTGCTATCAACAATTGCGTATCGATATCACTAACATTTATGAGCTTAACAAAAATAATTATACGAGTATATATATATATATATATAAGTGATTTATAATTCTGCAACTATAAAGATTGAGAAAATATATATTTCTCGGACAATTAATTACGATAATGAAATGGTGATATTCTTAAATTTTAAAGCGATTAAAAAAATCGATTAAATTCTGCTGGACGGTAATGGGACGTAAGTCATATTTATTTTGCGACAGATGTAGCGGAACGCATCATCGTGATCCTTCTTTCTGGCGATCAAGGATCGCGTTACCGCATTAATTGGAATCTTCTCGGACCGAAGATACAGGTGGGGACTCTTTTATATCCAACAAGTCGTAAAGCATGCAACCGCGGTTCTGGTGGTATTAAAACGATCTCCGAACGAACCGATTTCTGGCTAACTATAAACGCTTATAAGTTATGTGGCAAACTGTCGGAAAGTGCGCTTTTTCGGACGTATATCGGTTCTTCAAAAACCTCGCAACGCAATCGAAACCGACGGTCTTTCACAAAAGAGTGCCGAAAGACTGTTACTACCAGGAAGAAATATGTTACGGATTTCCCCCTCGTCCCCAACCTTCGGTCCTTTCGTTCATCCAACAGAGGGTCACTTTTAATTTCTGACCGGCTGCCACACCAAGGAAATGTGAGCGTTCGGCGGTATAATTAAATAATCAGTCGCTAATCAGTATTTATCGATTTGAGGATAAAGTAATATGCAATATAGATTATCGATAACTTCATTTAAACATATTTTGTTAGGAATAATTTCATTGATCTATTTAAATTTCACTGTTTTAAAATCTTTATAAATTGTTTATAAGACGTAAATATTAAAAGACGTAAATTTGTTTTAATTTACCATATAATTTTTTATAACAATGAATAACAATTTTATAATAATTTTTAATAATATAATTTTTTTTTTAATTTTTGTAATTTTTTTCTATAATTTACTATATCGTGTAATCATAATATTTGTTTAAATGTTGTATTTACAAAACATCTTATATTATTTATAGCGCATTCTTGTGTGACTGAGGTTGTGGCGGCTTCGTTAGATCTCTGCTTCCATCCAATTTTGACAAGTATTCTCCTACTCGATGATGACTAAGAATTTCTTATTCCCTTGATGGGTCGTTGTTACATTGAAGAATCTACAATAACAATAATTTTATATGCGATTTACCTGTCTTTGACAATATTCTAACTTAGGTGTGAAAAATCTTTAGGTATATGACTATGGATTAACCACTATTGAAAGAAAAATGAAGAAGAGAAGAGAGGCTGCCTGGAAAAAAGGACAAAGAGAAAAAAATGAAAGAAAATCAAGACAACTTTATTGTAATAGAATTTTTGACTCAATTTGTTCTAGTCAATCTATGTAAATCAAATTGATCAAACGATTCACTTATATCTTTCGTGAAGATGATGATGCGTGACATGACTTTGATACTGAGAAAAGATTAAAATAGGATTAGATTTTATTTGATAATAACTGTACCTTCAACAAATCATTTAAAGTGATTTGTGGACCAAATCTGACAAATCATTACATGGCCTAGTGAATGTATTATTTTTTTCATCATCAAAGGATCATCAAAGGAAGAAAGACTTTAAATTGTGCCACAAAACAAAATGAATAAAGCATGTCAAAGGGCTGTTACACGCAATCTCTCCGCTAAATTTTGTATTTTTTCTTGCCACTTATCAAAATTATAAAGTAGAACTTTGTAAGAAAAAAAAAAAAAAGAAAAAAAAAACAAAACAAGAGAGAGACTACATTTTGCGGGAACTTTTGGACCGCACGATGAACGGGTAGATCGTTTCGACCCGCCTGCATATTAAGAAACGTATAACGAACACATTAATCATGTCCGAACGAGAAACTAGAACGATATTGCTTGCGGAAGGAGAGACCGCTGTCGTGGACGGGTGGTACGGGTCACGATCCATTTGTTACGCGTCGTTTACAGACAAAAGATCGGCCGATCGGTGGCGCTAATAATCCGGGGAATACGATCTTTGTTCCCGATTCTATTACAACAAACGTTTGACGAAAACCCACACGGGGCGGCGACGTTTGGATCGAGATCTCTCGCGTAGCGAAACGACGGAGGTTTGACGGACGCGAGTTCTCGAGTCAAGCTGTCGCGCGCTCAGATCAAAGGAGTCGCCGTTCGTGATGCGATTCCGCAGATGGGAACGGGAATTGTACCTGACGCGAGGAGCAGGTGTCTAGAGATCTATAAATTTGTGGACCACGCGGCTCGAGGGTCCACACGAATTGTATATCCGCCGAAGAGGTGTCCCCGCGCGGCGCGGCGATTTTACTCGCAGAGAAACGATCACCCTCGTCATGTCAGTACGACCTGTTGCGTCGACATCGGCAAGAGGAGTGAAGAAAGAAGGTCCATCCATAGGTAGGATTAATGTTTCTCACCTTGGTACCCGAAAGCGCCTTGACTCTCCCCGGCCGTGAGAATGACCGCGGGTCAAAGCGTGCCGCCGCCATTGTGACGCGATTTCATTACGCAATTTGACTTTTGTGTATCCGAGTAAGAAAGAATATTTGCGCCCTATGAACCTATATGCGCCCTTTGCGCCCTAATGTCGACGGGTCTATCATCGGTTGATCTGCCAACGATGGGAACCGGCGATTTTTAGATCAATTCGAGGATATCACCCACTCTCTTTTTCCTAGGAGAAACTTTTCGAAATGTTTCCATAAGGATATTATTATAAAAATGACAAAAATGAACTTATTAGAGCTGCAATTTTTTTTAAATTGTAAATCTTACATATGAACGTGTTCTTTCTTTACATTTATATTTTATTATATTTATATCTTAAGTTATATTTTAATTAAATTTATATTTTGTACAATGTTTACACATAAATGAACATTTAAATTTCTTTTAATAATTGTTCAGTTAGTCCTTTTCTACTTCTTTCACCTTTTCTTTTTTTCTTTTTTCTGTATTGAATATCTGTGTCTAATTGGGATGTAGAATTAGATTTTTGGACCACTTCGCATCCCAATTCGATAGGTAAGCTTTGATCAATCTGCTAATATCTTATCTGCTCCCTTTTTTTTATTTTAAAAAAAGAAAAGTACATATGGTACCGGACTTCGCCATGAGATCATACAGCCCTTCTTAAAAATATAATAAGTAACTTAGTTCTAATAAAATATAGTGTAAAATGAACAGTGTCGAGTAACAGCCTAAAATATTAATTAAGATTATGCTCTAATTTACGAGTAATACTGATAATTAACAGAATTTATTTTATACTAAGGAATTATCTTATACTAAGGAACTTAAAAGAAATTGTATGCATCAAACAGACGGGAAAAAGGAAGAATACAAGATGAAACGAGAAGAATGAGAGAATGTGAATTAATCGAAATAAATTATACAGAGGGGAAGGTAAAAGACCTAATTATAGTAAGAAGTTTTGAAAGTAGTTTAGACTTCAAATCTACTTCCTTTACATCAGTAAGACTAGTGCTGCAATCTTACAATAATCCGTAGCATTACGCACTTAGTTGTGGCAAAAGTCGGTAACATCATTATCATCTTCTAATATATCTTCACTTTTGGAGTCTTCAGAAAATCAATAAATCGGTTAATCTTCTTTATATCCACATATAAGCAATTAAGAGTAACAATTCAAGACAACACTTATTTGACAATAAACTACGCGCTAATTGCACAATTATTTTTACACAAAAAAAAAACGAATGAATAATTTGTATAAAAAAATAAACGCTGTTTTGAACAATGTTTTTCTCAGATGTATTTTTACAAATTATATGTAATATGCTATATGTGAAATATAAGTAGTTACGTTTGAAATAGAACGTGTTAATTCACCGGGATACAAAAATGGAGTAGTGGGGAAAAATCAAATACAATTATAATAAGATCAGACATTGCGATCTGATATTATCGAATTATATATAGTATATTTTCTAATCATAGTAATACTGTTCCATTAATAACTGTTACATTAATTACAATGTGATAATGAACCAAACACGTTGATTACCAATCGAATTATACACGAACCAAAGAGCCGAGATTCATCAGGCGCGCACCTTCGCATCGACATTCAAATTGGAAAGGGTAATGAACACAACATTGATTACGCTCGCATTGCATTATGTATAAACGCATTCGTCCAATTCAGCAGGATAATTAATCTAACATAATGTTGTCCACATATAGAGAACTGTCTAAATTATACATGTATCAAGCATCGAAAATATCGACAGATAGCAGTCACGAAGTAATAAAATTCAGAATTTGCAAAGAATCTCGCTTAAAGAAATACACATTTATTTTGCTTATCTGAGACTTACTTAATATAATAATTTCTGCTTACACTTGTCACGAAACTACTAATTTTCAGTACGGGCAGTAATTTCAAATTTATGAAAAAGATACAAAGCTGAAGGAAATAAATATATAAAAATATGTATCTGCGCGGCTGGTCTCTGCCTGTATTTCCGGTGCTTCGCGCTATGATACACGTTCGCGTATATATTGTCTTGATGTTAAACATATAGAAATAATTAAGAACAAGAGTCATCTCTCTCTATCCGGGGAGGGTTTCTCTGAAAAAATATCGCGCTCTGTAAATATGGTACAGGAAGGATTTGCCTCTTTTAATTCGCACGGCGACGGCCCCGAATGGGCTCGTTCAAAGCTTACGAGAAAGAGTACGCTAGTTTACGCATTTATTTCCGCTTCTTTGATTCCTACACGCAGTGTAAAATTCGCCGCTTGTCCCTCTCTTCCGAGACTGGCGCATCATTATAACGCGTAATCGCTTTCGTTACGTGTCCGGATGATCGTGGGAAGGAAGGTGTATACGAAATCGTTGTTCGTGGCCGGGCGGTCATGGGAATGAAGATGTGCATTACAGAAATAGAAACAACTCTTGTCTAATGGTAAAAACGGCGGACGACTCGTTAAACATCGTGGAAAACGGAATATTGATGGAGGGCGGGATGGTGAGAAATGTCTATACGAGGGTAAATGCACAGTAAAGTAACGAGATGGTTGACGAAAACATTTAGCTTAAGTTTTTTTTTTTTTTTTGTACACTGAGATGTAATTGACTAGATCTACGAATGGAAAACATTGATTTTTCGGGTATTCGAGGCTCGAGACTAGATATCAGGAGACCCCTTGCTTAGAAAGAGACCCCTCCTTTGAGCAACCCTTTTCACGTTTACGGAACTTTCGTAATTAACAAGCAATGATTGCAAAGCTCGTCCCAAAGCTCGCAATATGTAACTCGCTCCTCCTTTAAACCAGCCAGAAGATGTTTGTAATAAATCTTAATTTTTGACCATTTGACAACCGACTCCCTCGATGTTATAAATAATATTCTAGTATTGCACTTGCCCACAATTGTTAAAAATTATTATATCTGCGTATTGCGTCCTATGGTAAATAAACGATAATTAACGTAACAGAGAGAGAGATCATTTTGAGTGTTTCCTTTTCAGAAGATCAATCGTACAAGCATCTCTCAATATCTAGCCCATTGAGAAGCCACGTCGACCTTAGCTACTTATGGATGGATTACATGTGTTGGGCCTTTACGGGCATAAAAATTCTACACGAACGAAGAGAGCTCCCATCGAACTTCGCCATTGTTTGTTCTACTTACAATATACGCTCACTAAAACTAACTTGCTACGACCATAGATACAATCACGGTAAAGACTTTCGATTTTATCGATTCGCGATTCTGCGGCGGTTCGACATGAGACCGCTGACATTAGCAAACTGTACTCTCCTCGAACACAATTGTCTTCCGTTGGACTTTTATGACGACTCCCAAATTCTTGCGCCTTGTGAAAGAGTGCTATTTTTAGAAAAAAATTTATATATACATATAAAAAAAAAAAAAAAGAAAAAAAAATAGAATTGTGCTTTGCTACGTTAATATCGTATTACGAAGTAAATAATAATTTAATTTATACAACTGTAAACATTAAAGTTTTGTCTTCGTATCTTAATATCATTAAATTACATCGAAACTAATAAGTGTCAAGGGCGAGTATTTGGGAGCGAACGATTTGTTGAATGTAGAGCATTGTTGGCATCTTAGAAACATTTTTTTTTTTCAAGTGTAAACTGGCGAATGGAGATTATTATTAAATTTCCGACATCCACATATACATAACGTTTTTTAGTTTTGAGATCAATAATTCTCTCGTATTTTCTTCGGTTACCTTCCAGTCATTCAGAACAATAAATTTGATTCGCTAAAGAATTACGGTCTACCGATTTGCCTCGCGAATAAGAGTAAGTTAAAATTTCTTTATAAAAATCTATCTATCTTGCAGAAGAATCGGTCGGTAGTAATCTCTAAAGTGGAACAATCACGAGTCGATCGTCTTTGAACACAGAGTGTCCCATAATTTACGCTCGCTAATTACACTATTGCCATTACTTCGTGAAAAAAACGAATCGAAAAATTGTAATTCCTTCTTTTTTCTTCAATGCTCAATGCAGACATCATTAAAGACATCATTAAGTAACGTCCGTCTAAAAATCAGCGCTTTACCCTCTAGCAAAGGAATAGTACGTAATTGTAAATGTTATGTAATTAGTAGGCGCAAATTGTGAAACATCCTATACATTTCCGAAACTATACTATTTTAAGCTTACGCATCTGACATTAATACTATTTCAAATTTCATATTGAATTTTCACATTCGACGGCAGTTAGAGCGCAGATCAGGCCAGTCGATTTTGCAGCTTTCTGACGTTTACCTGCAACTAACTCGAAGTTCTGGCGATATCGGGGAGCTTCGCATCTTAGCGTATCCTTATCATATCCTATATAAATAAATTACGTATCGTAAAGTGAAAGACGGATGCGGTAATATAGGATTGCGACGCGACATCTCAATAAAGCGCGTTTTTATAATTAATTATTAAAGATCAGTAGAATCGATCGTCGACTTGATCTGCGCTTCTATTTCGACATTCATCTTTTTACAAAACTCACATTGAGAATTCACTTGAATCGGCCGGTTCAATATGAACTCACGATTCGCAAATATCGTTTCGATTTTACTCAACACACACTTTTCACATACATTAATATTAATTTGACATTTTTTTCCAATTAAATAGAAGAATGTTAATTTTTTTATATTAAAGAAGGAAAATTTGAATGTAATAATAACTTCTTATATTTTTTTAATTGTGGATTAATAAATTCAAATTACAATTTCAAATGTTAAAAGTAAAGAAATGTAAGATGTATAATAAAATAATTTGTTAAAATAATTTCCTAAAAATTTATCATGGTTTTATGTAGATATTTTATTACCTATTTATTTATCTATATCGGCACATTAAATCAAAAGTGAAGATCTTTATATTTCTTCCCTAATCAGCGATTATATTATTATAGATTACTTTCCTGCACGATAAAATTTAATATATTTTAAAATGTACTTCTCTAAATATATATTGCGCGTTGATACATCGATGGCATTTTTCAGAAAGAATAGCTACGTTTTGCCGTGTTATACGATACTTCTTTCTTCGATTTCTTATCGTTTGGGCATTAATAATACAATGCAGAAAATGTAACGCAAGTATCAAGTAATAACAAATAACAAACATTAACGAACGAAAGAAGTCAACAATTACATTCAGTAATCATTTTTATAGACAGAAGACATATTCGCTCTATAACGAAGAACACATATAAAATTAACGACATTCAACTTTAATGTCGACAATCAAATAAAGAATAAACAAAAATTGATCCCCTCAAGTATCAACTTCATCATTAAGAAATATTAGTAAAATACCACAGCAACTTGGAAAAAAATTGGACTGCACGAACGCTTCCCTTAGTCGTCGATCCTCTCGTGCCTCTTCTTATCACTAACAGTGCGCGGATGACTCAACTAAAGTGGACCATCGATCATCCTTAAAAGATATGCGGCGCCAGCTGTAGCTTCCAAAGAGAGACCGGCCTGGCGAACACCGTGACTTGACCCTTTTCTTTGCCGCCGACTAAAAAAACGTACAAAGGTGCCGGCCCATAGGAAGGTGTTTTAGCGTCGGTCGCGTCCACCGCCGCCACCTTCGCCCTCTGCCTCTCAGCCCTCGACGCGCTCACCGCTCTTCTCGACGGCGAACCCAGCGGCAAACTCTTCGGTGGCGCTCGGGGCACCCTCCTGATCTCTTGAAGTTCCAACAACTCCGCAAATGTCTGCGAAGCCGATCTTCCAGGTTCATCCTCCAGTACACTATCGGGCGGACTGTTGAGCAACTTGGCATATTTCCCGTCTTGCTGTTGCTGCTGCTGCTGCTGCTGCTGCTGCTGCTGCTGCTGCTGATGATGATGATGATGGTGATGGTGATGGCCGGTTCTCGTCTCGTCCAAACCAAGGTAATTCGGATTACAGAAACCAAATTGGCCCTCTCGTATCGTCGATGAGGTGACGATCGGCCTGTGCGGCTTCGATCTTCTTCCGGACACCCAGTCGTCGTCCGCGAGCGGATCGCCCGGACTTCTCGCCTCGATACTCGCGTAGTCCGACGTCGATTCTTCGCCCTCCTCGAGATCGGCGAACCGAACGGAGGCGGAAGTCGGGATCTTTGTCGTCGTCGGAGTTTTCGGCGTTTGCAGAGCCGCTTCGTAAAGATGCGAGCTGTAACTCTCGCCGCGGGTGGGCTGGCAAGCTTGATGCACCGCTGCGAAATCTCTGCACGAACGCACAACGGATATAGGAAGCTTAACATCAAACAAATTACCGATTACGTCATCTCGTAAAGACAATTACCGTCTTTCCTCTTGAACTTCAATCAGTCTCGACGTGGGCGGCTCCTTGCGCTCTTCATTGTCGCTGTTCTCATCCGGATCAACGAAGACCAATCGAGCGGCCTCTACAGGCGTGAGTACAGGAGTTGGTAACGTCAAAGCACGAAAGTTTGGCACCGAAATAGGATCTCTGGTCATACCAGAAGTGGTAGTATTGCTAGTATTGCTAACGTCAACCGTCCTCGTCGTTCCCTCCGACACTTTCTGCCTTCGGCGAGCCAGCGTGTTGGCGCTGCGAGACTTTACCATCCCCGTGGAGGGTTCGATCACCTCGACGTCCACTTGCTGAAAAGGATAATACGTGTTTGCCTGCGTGCAGGCCTAATTGGCATATAAGGGCACATCTATTGAAAGCAATCGGGCAACTTGTGTGGACGTACGCACCTCCTGAAGGCTTTCTTCATTGTCGTCCTGTCCACTGAGAACCGAATAACTGCACTTTGTCGGATGACTGAGCCTCGACAGATTTATTTGCGACAATTTCGAAATCTCTCTGAGAAAGCTGGGTCTGGCGGAGGGAGCCTCGCTTGGCGATATTCTGTTGCTCGAAAGTCTAGGCCTCTGATTCTTCGGCCTCGGTTTCGAATTGTCTACGTTTGTTCCGCGAATCAGCAATTCGGATACCGCGAGAGCGACGCTTTCGGCTCTCGGTTGCGGTTTCGGTCCTGGTACCGACAACTTCTCCCAGGTCTCCGTGCCTGTTGAAATATATTTAAATAATAATCTAATTTATAAAAATTACATAACATTATATATTTGAAAATTTTCTACTACAACGATAGTGCGCACCGAAATGAAATCTCCAAAGCTCGTTCGTTGCCAAACCGCCGCTCTCGCCGCCAAAGATCAACATACAACTTGGCAATCTGCACGCCGCGTGGCCATGAAGAGGTCCGGGACCCGGTTTGTTTTTCAGCATCGACCATGAAGCACTATTAACGTCCCATCGCCAGCAATCGTTCCTCTCTTGAAGATCCGTCATTCCACCATAAATGTACATCGCATCGCCGTGCAGAACTGCCGAATGCTTGTGTCTCGCAGCCGGCCCGTTTTCACTCGATGAAAGCAGGTGCCAGGATTCAGTTTCTGTAATATCAGAACATCGAAGTCGCATATATCGTACTAATCGAATGACTTACGAGATACAAAATGACCATTACCAAAATGAAAAGCCCATAATTCAGAGGAGCTGCCTCGTAGATCTTGATAACCGCCGTATACGAGCATTTGTCCGCGATGTACCAGGGCGGTGTGGCCTCTTCGACCTCTAGGAACCACGCAACCTCGTTGAGCTCTCACCTTCCTCCATATATTCGTCTGAAAATCGTCGTATAATCATCGTATAATCATTTGTAATCAGATTATTTAGCCTTTCGGCCCTCGACAAATTATTCCTCTTTCTATTTTAAGAAATTGTTTTTCCGACCATAAACGTATTGGATTTCCACAATTTGCATATTTCGCGAGTACTTGCGAGGATAACATAAAATAAGGGCGGTCTGCAACAAGAGGGATAAAGACCTCTAATTTGCGGCCCTCCAATTCTGCCATCTGAATAGGTTCGGCTTTAATTCTTGGGGGGCTGTGATAATCGTCCTTGCCACCGCCACTGAATAGAGATGCGAAAATTATTCTCTCACTAGTTGCAACGCGAATTCTGGCAAATATTTCATTCGTCAAAACGTACACTTACAATAGTATAGCGTGTGTATGTGTGTGTGTGTGTAATACATTGACTATTCAAATATGCATTATTATGCATAATTTCTCTCTCTCTCCCCCCCCTCCCCCCCTCTCTCTTTCTCTGTCTCTCTTTCTCTCTCTTATTACCATATTCTTCACTAGCTTTTGTTAGTTTAACTTGTATATTAATAAAGAGAAAACAGAAAGAGCGTTTTTGCTAAAACTGTAAACTGTGTAAGCTTGAGAATATATATAAAATATTAAGTGATATCAATATTTCGCTCTATGTGAAAAATATTTGTTTACGCGAATTGAAACATTTTCACTGATATAACGTAGCAACATGCACAAAATTACTGCAGTCGCGAAGCGACTACCCGGTATTCACCGAATATGAATATTCGAGCTGAAACGCTTGATAACACATTTATAACTCGAGCTTTCATCCAGTCGCGAAAAGCACGCGGCTGGATGAAGGAATGTATGCAATATGTAAAGCTACCAGCGAGGTATTATAAAACGATAATGTGTAATATATTATGATAAAAAATATACGCGTTTTTAGAAAGAGAAGATAAACAAAAATGTATATAACATTTTATCAAAATAATTTTATATGCACATAAAATTAATCAATTTAATTCTTTAAACATTCCGCGACATTGGTAATGTTATGCAATAAAAATATTTTATTACTGGATTGCTGCGTACGAAAAAATTTTATTACTGCATTACTGCGTACGAAAAAATGTTTATGACGTCAATTCTTAATATGCACGAAAGCGAATATTCAGCATCGTTATATAGATAGGGTAAATCTAAGTAGACTTATTTTTACCATACCGTTACCTTGGAACAATTTCCATGAAAAGTGTGTCGCAGAAAAAAAAAAAAAAAAAAAAAAGAAAAACATTCTTCGCGTGTCCATTATATTTATACATATCGATGAAATCAATACACCGTGCCCTCTCCCCTCGGAGAGATTTATCGCTTGGTCTAGCAGAAAATTCGGGCGTGCGTATCAACCGGCATTTTAAAATCGCATTAGCCTTCTCCTTTCGAAATGCCATAGTTCACGGAATTGCAGCGTAAAGATGAACGAATGAACCGTGTAGTAACTGTCTCTGTGGAATATACACTCGAAAGGATCTCTTCCTTCAGCGCGAAAGACGCTACGAAAACGAGATACCCGAAGTTTCCCGTGCTGTCATCTTCGGACTCGTCTAAGAGATGACTCAACTCGCTTCAACCTATCGGCTTTAGTCGCGTACTTTATGTAATTACTTTCGACACTCTTAGCCGGCAACGACTATCTCTGTGTGTCGTTTCTCGACACGCTCTCGTCCCAATAGGGACGTGGAAGCCAGCACGCCTTGCGATAGGCACTACCCCGAGCGAGGTAAAAGACCTCATCGTGATTGCTGCTACACATCAAAAGAGGCTACTGGCGTCCGTTCCGCTCTCTGAGGGAGCTACAAATATCCATTTTATATAGCCGCTGGGTATTTAGAGCCATGCTTATGAATCTTGTCATATTTGAAAATAGCTGAATAGATGTTTCGAGATATAAATTTTAATTCGAAAATCGATAAAGAGATTGAATCCTAATTTTAATCTTATCACTCATTATCGGAAAGATGCAGAATAATCACTATCATTCACGAATCTCCCAAAGAATTCCTTGCCAAATTTTTGCCAGACAAAAATAAAAAAAAGATTCTACGGCGAACGCGCGCCTCCTCCTTCCATTTTCTATGCTATTTTCTACAACAAGTGTTTCTACTACAAGTATCGTTTCTACTACAAGTGTTTTAACGAAGTACAGAAAAGAAGCGAAAGAGATGGGGAGGTAAAAAAGATAGGGAGAGAACAAACGCGTCGAGCAACCCCTCGGCTTAGCCAATCAGGTTTGCCTGACGCATTCGTAACGCAGATTTCAATAATACACGGCGAACAGACAGAAACACTGGAGGGATACTCCCGTTTTTTCTCCATGGTCCAACGATTAAAAACAAATGGATCAGGAGTAGCCATGGTAACCCAAGTCAAAAAAATCTCGGGACACATGAAATAACTGGAAAAAAAAAAAAGCTGGCTGCGTTCTCCCGTTCGATACAGCTCTGTCTTGTCTATAAATTTCCTATTTAATCACGCATCACTTACAAAAAATGCATCAATTTGCATCATTAGTATCACAAAAAAGCAGGACATTTATAAATATATTCAGTGTTATCGAGTCCAATAATGCTGTTTACTTAAAGAGGAATACGATAGAGCGAAAAGATGAGCGTACGATGAATTGCTACGTAAAAGAGGATCGGAATAATGGATAGATGAAACCTATCGAGTGAAAGAGAGATAATCAGCGACTGCTGACGAAGGAAAATCAGTGTGACCAGCACATCTATCCGCTTCATACAATCGTATATATATATCAAGCCATACAACGCAAGTTCAGTTAAAACTTATAGATTTCTGCACAGATGTATTTACACGAACGAGATTAGACGCGATCTTGTTTGGTTGATAGCGTCAGAAATAAAAAAAACAATATCCTCTTACAAATTTAGGATTTCTCATGAAAAAGAAAGAATGTCGACAGTTCAACCTTTCCGATGTAATAAATGAAAAAGTGAGCGATACCACGCTGAATCGATGACGCGTGATATGTTTCGCATCCTACGCTTGATGCAGGCTTATTAATTTTTAATGCCTCGCACGTGAGTGGCAACTACCCCTTGGGAAAATGAAACCCTGTCTCGTTTTCAAGGGTACGAATCGGAGAGAAAGTCTGTTAACACCAGCTGCTGCCAAAAACCACCCTCGACTTAAATTGCCCTTGAAGATCCCGCGAAAGATGTAACTCCTCTGAATATTGTATGAAATTAGAGGGAATATCAGAAAATGTTAACACTGCCGCCAAGGAAAGTGAAATAAGAATGAAGAATAAAATTTTATAACGCTACATACGTATACATATAATATAATATTTTGTTTCAAACTTTTAAAAGCGCTTTTTAAATTAGATTCTCCGAAAAGTGTTTAATCTTCCTCGCGATGTTTTTATCATAAAGGAGACATAAATCAAAATCGCATTAAATTTGATTTACATGCGGTTATTACAAGATAACTTAAATTACATAGATTTATTGCATAAGCCACGATCCGTCAACCGTTGATTACTTGGGATATCAAGTTGAAATTAATTTGAAATATCCAATATTGCAGCTATATATTCTGAAGATTGATCACTATCTGATTGTATCTTCAAAACTGGAAGTAATGCCAGGTAAACCTTGAGCATGTTCTATCAGAACGAGAGCTCATTCGTCATTATCAATGTCGATGCTGTTGCTGTCATTCTCTCAATATGAATGAAGCATTACATAGATATTCTCTCGACAACGTAATACGTAAAATTATATCCAAGTCGAAACGGAAAATCCAATTTCCAGATAGGAAACGTAATATTCGATGTGCTACAACGAAATCATGAGATAATTTCCGATGACTTGTGTAAATTTGATCACGAGATGAATTATAATAATTGAATTGTAATTGATAATTATGTTACATATTAGTTAAGTTTTCTTATTTGAGAACACTTATAATATATTTACGGGAAAGTAGTACATTTCGAATAGAATTTGCTATCGGGATTGCAATTGAATTCGTTATCAAGATTTAGTTAAGAACAACCCATGCGGTTTGATTAGATGAAACGACAGGCAGCCTCCGGGTAGCCTCCGGGCAGTTACCATGGCTGTTTCAGAAGATGATCAGAAGGAAGGTTTGCACCCCGTCGATTTGGTAAACGAGATGAAGGGCAATATTGGACAACTGCGTCAAAGTTGATTGACAATATCTCGCACCGATGCCTTCCCTTTTCCCTTAAATTTAAGATATCTACGGGTTCTGGATTACAATTCCAATTAAACTTTCTAGATAAATAAAATATGTCATTACCTCAGGATTACGTTGATTACTTGGTTATTTAGTGAATTTCTCAAAATATCATAAGCGATGTAATATATATTACGACATATCAACATACCTGTGTACCTTCTGTCAAAAGTCTTTGTTAAAACAGCAGATTGAAGTCAACGTAATATTATCGGTAATAGCATCTTTTATAGTAGGAAAGGCAAATTATTATGACAAATGTTGTTTTCGTGAGCTCAGGTTGGTCGATGCCCGAGCTAGATCATTCTCGTTTGCGAGCTCCGCTCATTTCAGAGGATAAATTTTCCGCACGCGAGATATCTCCCTCCGTAACCGGAAGAGGCCAACCACCCCCGTGTCGCTGTTCGTTTCGCGTCGCGCTTATTATTCTCCCCAAGGAGAACGCTTGACACTCTGTTTGGAGCACAACGGGATGACAACGGTGAATTTCTACACGTGCTCAATTCGCGAGTTGCTATTGGCAGGATAAGCCGCGCTCGCCCTTGGTAGCTTGTCACCCGCTGCTGAAACCATCCCTCTGCGTCGTCACGCAGTAGGCGAGAGAAAGTGAAAGACACGCTACCACGTAAAACCTCGTAATCGATGACATCGCTATCGATTAAGCGACGTTTCTCGAGGGTGCGATTCTTCCGTCTCTCGCCTTCGCCGCCTCCTCGACGACGCTCCCCTCGTCGTGGGGAGGATCATTAGGAGTTTTCTCAACGGCGGCTTTCTCGACGCCGCCTGTCGCGATTGTTATCGAAAGTGTGGGAACACGCCGATGTTTTTATCGTCGTAAAAGTGTCCAAGTGTCCCCCGAGCGGCATTTAATACCCGCGCGAATTTAATTTCCCCCATACGCGACAGGCGGCGCATTACGTACGCCGGTGTATCGTATTTCGCGATGCATTTTGCGTAATTACCTTAACGTTGTAAACCCAGAGTGGCGTTTCCGTGCCGGCGGAGAAACCTAGTTCACCGCCGAAGACGTAGAGGCAATCCTTATACGCCACCGCGCTGTGTTCCTGGAGAGCCGGCGGCCTCTCGCCCCCCGGATGCAGTTCCTCCCATTTGCTCTCCGCTGAAAAAGGAACAAAGAGAGACTTGTCACGTAATCCGACATTCTTATCCCGAGTTATAGATGCTATGACGCGGCTATTACGGAAAGTGCACATGTCACAAATGCATGTGGGCGCAAGATGTCCATTTTTTTTCTGATGCACTCTCGTTGCATTTTCATAGCCAACTTTTGGCCGCAGCAGGATGCATATTGTATGCATCTCAATTTTTGATTAAAAACCGCGTCCGCTTCCAAGCATAACAAGATAACACGTGATATTTTTTCACGTGTCAATTATAAAATTCTGTACTTTGCATTTTAACTTAATATCAGATGAATATTGTATTATTATGAACACATGATTCATAATTAAGCTAAATATTTTTTGTTATACGTAACAAAACGAGAAGGAAGCGGAGAAAAGATTTTTGGATCTCGATAATGACGGTAATTTACGAGAAGAGAGTATTAAAAATCTTTTGCGTATCCGGTCACTTAATAAAACAGGCAGCTGAAGCGTCCTTCGAAACTATCGTGAAAAGGAAGGCGGAGCTCCCCCGGCGAAGATATAAAAGATATAAAAGCGAGAGAAAAGCTTGCTCAAGGAGCGCATAAATTTGCGTTTTTTTTTATAATGAATGAGACTAAATATTCTTCTGCCGGGTATCGGAGTGAATCTAGAGATATTACTGCATGGGCCAATCATTACTTCCTCTCGGGTTCGTGCATCGAATTGATTTTATGCCTCCTTCTCACGGTAATTTTATTCCCGTGTTCCAGACGATGGCGCAAAAAGCTTTCGATTAGATTTCTTTTTCTCATCTCGAAATCGTATTATCTATTTATTTTGTACTAAATTATTATTTGAATGATCATTTTGAATGATCAATGTCGTCTCCTTTATGATTTCACATCTTTCATACCGCATTCTTCTTTTCATCGCCCGACCCCCTCGTTCTGTCCCTTCCGTCTCGCGTCCTCTTTATTCATCCGGAACCACTTTGAGGGGGACTAAAGTATTCAAAAATAAATGAGAGGATGAAAATACGTGTGATTCGTGAAATGACATTCGTGACACTTTATCATCGTCCAATTCCGCAATATTCGCGAAAGTTTCAGCTTCCCGAAACGTGCTCGGAAACAAAGACCTACGTAAGAGCCATAACGGACCGGCTGAAGCATCTTCGCTGGAATGATACTAGATGCCCGACATTGATTACGTAGTACACGTGTCGTATCTAGTTTTGGCAGTGGAACAATACCTCCTTTTGTCTGAAAGCATGTTCTACGAAATTGCGACGTGTTCGAGACGCGCGAGAGATCCGGCATTTTCGAAACGAGTGGATATACGTGCTATGTGCAAACAGTTTATTAGCCACCAGAGCTACTTTTGCCTCGATAAGCAGCTTCACAACATGAATGCGAACATTAAAGATATTCTGCTTGGAATTTCATATGAAAAGGAAAATGTGAAACTTTGAAAGATAATTTAATTGATTTGAAGAAAAAAATGTATAATTAATCTAATAATAAAAGTAACACTATTAAACTAATTTTTTTAGCTTAAATTGAAACATTATTTGCCTTTGAGCTTCCTCAGATATCCAAAACATTCATTTCATTACAATAGTCTATTTGACTGTATTTTAATAATTATGCATTTTTTAAAAGTTATAGTATAAAATTTTACCGTTTACTAGATTTAGATTATATATACGATAATAATGATACTTAAATATGGGATCTACAGTTTTATGCCGGTTTTATGCCGAACGGCCAATATAGGGATCTTTCTCGGCAGAGTTACTCTAGGTGGTTTGGCAGACTCCATAGAGAAGCGTCGTAAATATTGTCGGCCAGGATCGGGATTCGAACCCTGGACTTCTGACTTATGAGTCTCGCGCAGAGCACAACGCGCTCGTAAGAAGCTAAAATATAGAAATAAAGAAGAAGAACAAGGTAAAAGTATATAAGCAGTGTATTATTTTTCTAAACTCCCTTCCCTTCATATCACAGTCAACTTATTAAGAATTTGATACTTAGAGTTTTGATTATAATTTATTATAAAAAATTATTAATATTTGCGTGTAATATTTTAAGCGAATATGCGTTATATATTTCATAACATAATTACATATATTTAATAAACCTAAAGTATTTTTATTTCTTTAAGAATAATAATAAGTGTGTTTTAAGAATGATAAAATAAAAATACGATTGTTAGATCAATTACACATTTTTTTTTCTTCTACCAATTAAATTTCAAAGTTTCACATTTCTCACGTCCCTTCAAGAATAATTTTCAAGATTGTCCTCCCGTTGATAAAAGACGGTGAAGCAATAAAACCAGGTTCCGTCGGAGTACTCTTGTAACTCTTCGGGATATCACAATATTTTTACAAGATCAAATAGAGCGACGGAGTGTTGGGCTTTCAAAACTGGGGGACAGAACGGGGAACATTGTTTGCTCCAGGGAACGAAGCGGTACTCGCCAACCCTTCCGCCCCCCTTGCTTCTTCAATATTCACCCGAGAACAAGCACGCTGCCGAACAATGCCCTCTGATTAAGAGGGTTCCCGTTCATGCGTTCAAGCGAATTCGCGCTACATCGATTACACTTGACTTCATGAATCACCGCTACTCTCGCGATCGCTTCAAGACGTTTCATAATCTTTCGTATCAGGGAACGTATCGATCCTTAATTCTGTTAATCGTAAGGTAATACGATACACGACAGAAAGAGTTATATAAGATTAATCGGTTCGGAAGCGAGATAAGACACTAGGTCCCCTCGTGTTCGGGATGAACGCGGCTAAAAGCAACGGAACATTATTTTAGTCCGAGGGAAATCTCTCCCTGTCACGTACCATAAGCCGCCGATTACGGCCGACGGATGCAATTAATTCACCGTATGTCTGATCTCCGTGGAAACACCACGTAATTGTGGAGTATCGTCTGCGGATTTAGCTGATGTACGTAGGCTTTAATAATGGTGCATTATTGATCAGGCTGAACCCCGTTCAAATTCCGTCGCGCACCCTCGTTCCATGGGGAGGGAGGGGGGGCGGGTGCGCTCTCGGTGGATGCGATGGGGTGGTCGAGAAACGACGCTCGTATCATTTCGTGCTCCTCGTGAACCACTCGAAATACTACCGCGTCGCCGTCTCGATAATTATTTTCTTCTTCTTACGTTTCTAATTACGAAGCAACGTGTATGTGAGGCTCTGAGGTTCTCAATGGTGCTTTAATAATCAAAGACACGGTGATTAACGCGGTATGTATGTAGTATTTCTGTACGATCTCCGATACATAAGCGCAACAATTCAAAGGGCTCACCGAGGCTGTATCGCCAGAGATCTTTGAGAGGTAGATTTCCATTTCGACCCCCGAGAAGGTATACGTGACCGGCAAGTAGGGTGGCACTGTGTTTGCTTCTCGAAGGTGGTGCTGGTCCATTTTCAGTGCCAGCCGCGGTAACCGAGCTCCACATTTTCTTCCTGAAAGCAAAGCAAAGCGGTGGAAATTATTTCACTTCGGATCTACGATCTCGCGCGGATTAAGAGACCATTTACCACGGTACTTATGGCAAGCCTTATTAAAACATTAGTAACAGCGGTAGAGCTTGATTTTATCTAAAGCCAATCGGGAACTCGAGAGAAAAAAACGGCATCCTGATAGATACAGATAGACCGGAATGGCATTGGTTTCCCCTAGCCATTCGTGATATCTTATTCTCCCGCCTTCCCGAATGTTTCCTTCGTCCACAGAATTACTGGCGAGAGGAGGAAGTCGTTCTCTCGGAAGCAGGATAAAAATACATTCGTTCATTCAGCTACCGCTTCTTATCAGTCTTGTACCTTCGTACATACGGCATCTCTTCTAATAGACGCCAACAGATTGAGAGAACAAACAAATTGATTTCGCTTTCCTTTCACCTTCACAGTAATCTCTTTTAACAGCTTTTAATCATTTCAATTAAGGGTTGACATTCATTTTTCGAGTTTTGTTATCTAAGCATGCACGTTGGAATAATCTAAGAGATACAAATCCTCACAAAGGGGACATAAAGAGAATCTAATCGTACACAATAATACTCTGATTTGCATTTGAACAAAATAGGCGAAAGTTTCTAAATAAAATTTTCCGAAAATGAGACATCGACTGGACTTTGAGGAGGTCAGGTGCGACGATTTTTAGGTTGCTCCCCCTAAAGCGAGGGTTGTCACTGACCATCATTGGCGGGCTCGTATTCCCTCGGCGCTGTTGCATTAGTAATACACCTCGCACATCTGTTTCGAGATAATCTATTTTCGCGTCCCTAGTTTCTTCACTCAATTTATCAACAACCTCCTCGAAAGCTACAAAAAGACTCTCTAACGTACTTTCTCGAGATTTCTAGCACATTTAGGGAGAAAGAATCGCTCCGTTATTATCACGTGTGTCATGTTTCTCAATCAATAATCAATCGAACGTAATCGCTGCGCTTTTTTTTTTCTAAGTGCACGTCTCGGTATCTAACGGTCGGTCCATCGCGTGTCACCCTGCAAAATCCAATTACTCGAAGAAGCCGAGCTCGGCCTTCGACATTGGCCTTATGAGTTCCCACCCGCGCCCATATCCGGCGCCGGCACTCGAAATTCAATTACGGCAGCTGTGAAATCGAGTTTCGAATAAACGAATGCACCCTCACGCGCGTCCCGAACACGTGTACACGCAAATACACGTCTCTTTCGCGAGGCAATACGTTTCGAGGTAGACGTCGCGAGAGATACAATCGAGTCGATCTTGCCCCAATGGTATTCGTCTCACACAATGAGCGAACCAATCGCCAGCGGTCGGGGAAGGGTGCACAAGGGAGGCATAAATTTTAAATCCTAGTTTGCAACGAGTTTCTCCAACTAACCCCCACCCGTTATCTTATTCTTTGAATATATAAAAAAATGGGGGTGATTTTTCTCCTTGTAGGATCAACATTTGAATGCATTAAAAAACGACACGAAAATTTAAATTTCTCGAAAAAGTCACAAATAATCATATTACAATTGTTGTTATCGTACTTTGCTTATCGGAATATAATAATACTGAGGATGTGAAGCCACTTGGATTACTTCGATCTCTATCGGTATGTAAGGATCAATTTTTATATCTCGTACTTCTCACGGATCGCTGAGTAAGACGCGCCATTTCCTCTCTGCAGCTTCCCCGGATAGATCTCCCGGATATGGAACGTATATGTGAAATGCGCGATCCCTGGCAAGGATTTTACAGCAGCTGCACACACGTGTACGGGCCGTGTCGACAGATTCCATTGGGGAGAGAGAATGCTGAGCGATAATGCCCCGTCCGCAGATTTCAGGGTACGAGCCGTATCGGCCTTTGCACCCTCTCGCTGCGAACATTCGGCCCAAAAGCTGGGATTAAACGTGCGCCGTGGCAATTTTTCAACGATTTCACGGGCTCGACTTCGGGATTTACGATACGCAAAACGCACGAAGATCCTCTTCCCCTTGGAAAAATTCCGAGCCGAGATATTCGAATGTCAAAATCTCAGTTTCAATTTTGCCTAACGTGACATTTCCCGAATCGTAAAGACATCTCTTGTCACAAGAATAATTGTATTTAAATTAATGCGTGCAATTAAAAATGAATTGTTGAAAAATTTGCCCGAGATATTCTAATACAACGTGAGCTAATTAAATTAAATGCGAAACGAGGGGGAAAGAAGAGAAATGAAGGCCACGATTTTTAATCCGCGACGCTACTCCGGAATTGCTTCTAAATACGACTATCTGACCTTTATCGCGAATTAAATGAAAATTATGCGGCACATTAAGTGATTAAAGGATTACACAAATAGAGTTACGTTAATACAATGTAACGTTAATACAAATGTTCTGATGTTTCCATAAATTTAAAATATCCTCAACCTACCTACTTTGCGAAACTATCTTGGAAGGCTAGTAAACACCAGTAAATATCTGGAAATATCGACAATTGTCACCGAAGGAACGCGTCCCTCGTCAGACGCATTGTCACCGTACACAATTGAGAATTGTCCTATCATCTCTGACGAGGGAACAACGCCGTAGCCGCGAAGAGAACAGCTCAGATTCAAGAACCGCGCGGATAGCAGCAGCATGGAAGACGCACGACTTGCTCCCTTTCCGACCTTCCGTTACCCTCGTGAGATTTAAGTTAAGGAGGCTGGCAGGGGGAGAGCCGGGGAGATCGAAATTTAGTCGGGCCTTTGCGCATCGAATATCGTGGAGATGAAGTCGGCGGCCGGTCGATACCACGAATTTTTTTTATCCGAGAGAGAGAGACGAGAAGAAACGCAATTGTAGCAATTGTAGGAGAGAATCCCAATAGATGCGAATTAATTGTAAAGTGTAAAAGAAAATTTAATATGCGCATTAATATAGGAAAATATGTAAAAGATCTATCTTATTTTTTTTGCAATATGCTTTGCAATATAAAACGTCATATAATCCAGAAGGTCTTTAATTTAAGTTTGTTAATTATTTAAACTCCCGTAGCTCCCGAAATTTTGTTACCAGCATTTTTCTCCGCGGCTTCGAATTTACTTTGGGAATTTAACATAAACTCTTTCGTTCTCTTTAAACAATTTGACAGGGCGAACACCCCTGCGTTACTGGCAACCCACGAAGGACCACGGGTAAAAGAAGCGCGATTCTTGTGCAAACACTGCGGTAGTTCTCATTACCGATCCCTTTGTGCGGGAAAGAACATCCTCTAATCCGTTGCATATCCTAAGGGACGTTCATCTGTTAGTGCTTTATTTAAATTTCAAGTAGCGAGTTCTTATAAAAATTATATAGAAATGACTATGTTGTAATTTCATTAATATGTAAAAATGACTCTTGTATAAAAACAAATTGTATATTCATTGTATTCGTTATTTTGTGTTTATTAAAATAAATTTTTTTAGTAGAACGTTACATTTCTTTCTATGCGAAAAGAGAAGAGAGTTCCAAGGAATTAGGAGTCCCTTGTTTATTTCATTTATTGCTCTAAGTACAGTTACTTAAACTGCATATAATAATATTGTAGAGAACATACAGTATTTGATGAGAGGTATATGAAGAACATTGATTTTCTACACGAGGTTAAGGACATGATAAATTACAGGCATCTACTATAGCCACGTGACTTTTACTTCTCTAATGAAAATTTGAAACTATATACAATGATTTTTTTCTTATTAAAATTCTTCATCGCTAATATCTGATTTATGTAATCAGTATACGATTAAAAAGAACACACATTTTTATTCAAAAAAGTAATTGTTTGAAACAAACTGTAATTTGACTATTAAATCAATCGTTTTACCTAAAATTAATTAAAAATTAATTCAAAATTGATTAGTGTATCCCCTTCGGCCAATAAAGTTTCTCGAAGGTATTTTCTTAAAAATACAATGAATTTGTAGAGTATAGAATAAATTTGGAATATTTAAAAAATTGTTTCGAATTTTATTAAATGCGATTATTATTTTTATAATTTTATATTTTTTTATTAAAGAATTAAATTGGAAATTTATAATTTTGAGCTGATTAACTTTTTTTCTAATTAGCTTCTTTTCTGTTAATAAGATTAATTAGCTCGCGCGTAAAGTTTTTTTTTTTATACATTAATCCTAATCCATCTCACTCTTCGAGTCGCTTTTGCATCAGCAACTTGTCCCATCAGCAACGTCAGTTAACGGGCTTACCTCTTAACTCGGAACCTTCTGTCTCATTAGCTGCGGCGAATACAACTCGTGACCCACATGCAATCGAGGATTTAAGAGCTGCCAAACACACTGCACCACACAAAAACCGACCACCACCCTCCTCCCCTTCCATCCACCCTCTTCTCCTCAAACGTGCATCCGTCGTGATCTTTCTCGGCGCCACATTCAGCCGCACCGGAGACAACACGACGCACGCAGGACGTGCGAACACACCGGACAGAGATTCTTAAAGATGATTTTTAGAGAGACCAGAAGAGGGACGTTCCAGTTCCAGAATATCACAACGCGACGATAACGCGATGCTCGCGCGCGGTAGTCGGCGCCGATTCGACGCATGCAACACAGAATCCGCGCGTAATCAGCCGACGCGCGTCATCATCCTCCGCAGCGGTGAGCCAACACGCTCTCTCGAGCGCATCCGAGTCACATCAGCCGCATCAGCATTTAGCTCCACAAAAGGGTTCAACGAACCTTACCGCGCTCCGTGTTATCGAACGTCAGCTTTTTTTTTTCGCGCTATTATATTCGCTCTGCGCTCGAGCCTCTCGTCACCATCGTTCGGTTCAGCCGCACCACCCTCCGAGCGACCACCAAGTGAACCTTCACTTTTGTACCATGATTATCGGGATAAACGCGCCGCGATTCTCGACTAGTTAGCCCCCCGTTTTCGCCGCGCCGGTTCTCTCTCTTTCTTTCACTCGCCGAAACTCGATCCACGGGAATAGTCCACGCTACGCGGGAACGACAGGCTGCCTACCGCTTGTTTTCTCCCAACTGCGTCCGGGTCGAGCACCTACCTAGCCAAGTCGTCATTGGGGACTCGACGCAGGCGCGCCGTCGCGAGCGATCCCCTTCCCCTTTGTCGCCAGCGATCCCTCGCGTAGCGAAAGGAAGGGTGACCGAGCGCAGGGCGAGAGGGGTTGAACGTACATCGGATGGACGCCGCGGCTGAACCCCCCCGAATGACGACGATAGAGAGACCAGAATGACCGTCACCGGGGGAACAATCCTATACGGTTCGCTTGATCGTGCTTTAGACTCCGGACAGGTCGATCGTTCCCAGAGTAGCTCTAGATTGATGCAACGATTGATGCTGAACATTTCCTCCCATAGAACTCCGTTTTTATAACGCTGGAAGAGCCGTTAGTTCATCTCTGTGAGGAAAATTAAAATAAAAAATATAATTAAATTAAAATAAAATATAGAATTAAAATATCATAAAATATAATATAATAAAATATAAAATATCAAACTTGTTGTTTCTTTTGAATATATTTTGTTGTCACATGAAATTTCTCTGTTATTCTTTATGTAGTGTCATGTTTCATTTATGAAGAAAATTATATTAAATTATATAAAATTTGTGGTTTCTTTAAATATCTTTTGTTGCTACATGAAAGTAAGATTTCTCTATTATTCTATGTGGATTCTTCATATCCTGCTCCTTTTCAACATTCTGTCGACAAAATGCTTCGTCAAATTATGAAATCAGGTTACAGGAAATTGCGAAATACAAAAACGTATTTCGAGAGCTGCGATAATCCATCGTATCGTCTCGAGATAACACAAAGTGATCTATTTCTATGCTTTCGCCGATCTCTATCACCGATCGGCAACGGCAGCGTCTCGCACACGGTCGGCGCGAGACTGATTCGGACCTCCAAACGATCTCGTTGATACAGCAGCATCGCTGGACCGACGCATGCGTGGGCGTCAGTTCCCATGGAAACGGGGAACGCGAGACACCGCGTGTGAATGCGTATTGATTACTCTGCTCTCGCTCTGTTTCGCGATCGCCCGTATCCTCTCCGGACCACCCCGGCTCCATCTTCTCTCTCTTTTTCTGCGTTTCGTCCCGTTTCTAGTCCAGAATGCTTCCACAGTCCTAGCGAGAGAAAGAGAGAGAGAGAGAGAGAGAGAGAGAGAGAAAGAGAGAGAGAGAGGAGAGGTGGTCACCCCCCTCTTTTCTTTAAATTAGACCCCTAATGTCCCGTCCCCAGCACCGTCGAATGGAATCAGGTTCTCTCTTTCATTGTAGCCTGCCGGCCCTCGCGGGGGTCGGCTTTGCTTAAATTAATGCCCGCGTCTCGTTCCGCTTCCTGCGGTTGATCGAATGCGAGCACTCGACGCAATCGCCGATATACGCTTTTCGCTTATGCTCGAGGGGTCGCGTACGGAGGGTCGGGGAAACGCCTCTTTTCATTCCACGCAGGATTACTTATTATATATATTATTATATATATAATGTTTTATATATATATATATATATTATTATAATTTTACAATTAGAGTTTTTTTTATCAATTTTATCAGGATTATGGATTAGGATTTTTTTTAGCGATCAAAAGGTAACTGATTAGCAGGAAACAACTTAGCGATTTGTCATATCAATAATGACAAATGCCGAAAAATAAATTGGGAAGCGACAGTTTGGGTAGCGACTATTATCGTTATTTTATAAGGACATCTTTGACATTTTGATATTCTCGAGGCTTTTTCTCTGTTATAAACTTTCTAGCATGATATATAATAAGGATTGAAGCAACATAGATACAGCATATTCGCATAATTTCGGTCGTCGGTCACACTGGCGGATATCCCAGCGGAACAAATTGTCCTGTTCACATTTCGTAACAATGCAATCCGTTAAAGGAACAAAATAGTAGGAAATTGTCAATCGTCAATTCAGCAAAATATTTCAAAAAAAGTCTGTAGCTATTATTTCATTATTGATTTATATGTTCTAGTTTGTTTTTCATGAATCACAGCTTCTTTTTGCACAAATTGCTTCAATTCTCTCTCGCTTAAAATATACGTTAGGGATTTAAAAAAATTAAAATTACATTTGGATTTGCACTGACAAAGAGAAACAGACTTTCGTGATGCGGAAAGGACGAGAACCGTAGCGAACGTGAAGGGAAAGTGAAAAAAAAAAATGACAGAAAAATTATTCAAGCTTTATTCGTCTTCCGCGAAGAATAGAATTAATTGGGTATTAATTATCGTAGGGAAAGTTGGCTGGATTACATGAGTTTCCTAGGGGATCAAAATGTAACATAAGGGATTAATAGTGTGAAGTCGACGGGACTTATTGGCGTAATCCCGCCTCATGGCGGAACTCGCCAAATTTCGCAAACAAATGAAGAACAATGACGATGAGAAATCTTAATTAATGTGCTGGCGTGACGATTGTTGACTCACTCGCGACACTTTTATTTTCGCTAGCACTCTTCTGCTTGACGTTTGGTCACACTTTGTTGCTTCAGGGACGCAGCTAGTCTAATATATTCTATTCCTGAAAATTACATGGTTCACACTTGTTTATGGAATATTTCTTTTAGAGAAGAAATTATCATCAATTAAAGTATAAATGTCTTATTATTATACCTTTATTTTATGCCTCTAATTGCTAAGCATCTATAACTCGTTACAATTATAAAAATATCTTTTAATATTAAAGCGTTTTTTCAAAGCTTGTTCACTGCAGTGATCGTTTTATTATTACATGTACCGCCGAATGTTTGTTCTTTTAGATTTTTAAATAGTAGCCATTTGTAGAATTTAATTGTTTAAACTAAAGAATTTAAATACGAGATAAACAACAAGCATATACAAGGCATTGCATAAAAAATGTCTGTAAAGATATTTTCAATTGTTTCAACAAAGTTTTACAATAAAAAAATCATTGTTTAATTTGCATTTGTAGAAAAAAAAAAAACATAAAATACAGATAAGAGTAATTCTGCTTCCTAATTTCTGTGCTCTTTGCAAATTTTATTGCAAGAAAGTTTCAAGTTCGTCCCTGAAGGGTGAATATGCGACAATATCCCATGCATGACCGCTATATAAATAGGTGAAACTTGGGAAATTAGAGAGTTACTTTTGTTTTACCTCTACGTTAGAGCGATCGCTTGTCGAACTTCTTGCAATACTGGAATTACTCGTGCAGTACTTCGTGCTGGAATTGCTCGATATTCGATCCCGTTCGAGTATCAAGTGCATGGAATAAGTCACACTAAAGTTGCGACGATGATGCGCGTTCTAATTATTTCCGTTGTCTTCGGTGTCTGTTGCGCGCTGGTGGAGAAAAGTGAATACGCGACGTCGACCGAACATCCGAAGAGACTTTCCAATTCGGAAGATCGGCTCTTGGCAAACATCATCCGCGCTAAAAACTCGTCTGAGGAGCTGGTTCTCGATAGCATCGATGAGGAGGAAACGAAGAAATCGGATAAGAAACCGAGAACCGTCCTACATCGCGATTCGAGTGTCGAAAGAGATAAGTCAATATTATTTCAACTCGTTCGTAAAGTTCGTAAATGTAAATTTTAAATCTAAAACAGATGTGGCAGAAGGACCGATATCAAGGATCCATATTTCGTCGACTATTTGAATTATGGGGGTATTTTTTATTTGCAAGTTCTAGTTGCTGCGGCTCTAAATATGGTTCGAACGGACTAGCACGACCGGATTATGATTACAATAAAATTCCTTTGGAAAGCGGACGGTATCCCTCCCAATACAGCGAACGACACCCTATTGACAGGTAACAATAAAAGCTTTGTTTTACATAACGAAAATGTTTTAGGACGCCAAGTTCCCTTTCAGATACGGATGGCAAACCCAAGGTCGACTCCCAGGTTCTTCCATCGGAAGTGGCGGTAGACCCGGCGGAGGAAGCGGAAGCGAAGTCTATGCAGGAAGTCAGTTGGGAGACAGGTAAATTTACCCAACTTCCTACGATCATAAATTTTCCGCTAATCTCCATCGGCCTATCTGTATTAATCCAGGAGAGCTAGAAAGAGGGAAAGAAAGAAAGAGAGAGAGAGAGAGAGAAAAGTTTTTTATGTGGAATTAAAAAAGATTGTGAAAAAAGATTCTCAAAATTTTGCAGAGTTTTTTAATCCACGAGAAAAGAAGGACACGTAATATTCCGATGTGTTAAACATTACAATTTTACTTTGTACATGATGAAAATAAAAGGTATCAACCGCGTCCAGTGTACGCAAGTGAAACTGCTAACAGACCCAGCGCTGTGGGATATGGCTTGGGGAACGGTGGAGGATATGGTTATGGTGCTAGTGGCTACGGAGGCTATGGCAGGCCGACTGGACATGGAGGTTCGTCCGGCAGCTATGGGGTTTCGGGAACATTGGCCGACGGCGACGAATTCAGTCCTGGCGAGCCGGCTTATCCGGATGGAGGCGTGTCGCAGCAACCGGGAAATCTCCAGGCACAAAAGGTAATTTATATTTAAGGGGACGGATATTTTTCACAAAAATACCTTGGCCTTGGTGGCAAGGAGGTAGATAAAAAATTATATTTATTCTTTAAGGCCATAGCGTTAAAAGCTCTAGCGGGTGTCGCGTTGATCGGAGCGGCAGCGGCGTTAGCTTCAAACCCGGTACTCCTGCCAATCGGCATCGTGAGTGGAAGGAAGAAAAGGTCGGAGACTTTCTCGGAGGAGGAACAAACAGAGTTCCGAATGGACTACATCCTGTACATGTTGAGGGAAAATTTAGCTAAGGTACAAAAGAAAATTTCTGTATAATCGATCTCTTCGCGCAGAAACTTTTATCGAACGATTGCCTTCTTTTACGAGCAGATACGAAAAGATGGCTCGAGCGACAGATTGATCGTTTCTCCGAGATGCGTCGCCAGATTGACCTGCGAGATCCAAAAGGATTACCTGTCCGACCTCGGGAAGGACGTCGAGATCCTGAGTACAAATCGGAAATATCATCTTACCAATCTGTACGTAGTCTCTCCTCGATATCCGGGCACTTCGCGACGCTGTATCGATCGACTGACTGACTAACTTGCATTCTTGCAGAATACGAAACAACGTACTTAACACCAATTCTGTGAGCGCAGACGTGAAGAATTTGATCAAGCTGGCGGTTGGCGTAGCGTCGGAAAATGAAAATTGCGATATATTTACTTGTAATTATGTGAGAAAAGGTTGATTAAGACTTTTCTATAATCACACGATTGTCCTCACTCATCCACCCGTCCAATAAGAATATGCATACACACACACACACACACACACACACACACACACACACACACACACACACACACACACACACATATATAAGATAAAAAATAAAATTTCTTCGTACGATTGTAGTGTCGCACTTCCCCCGGGTGAAAGCTTTCTTTGAATTTCCCTCCAAACCTTCTCCGTCCTATGAAACGTGCGCGAGATGGCGCCTCGGTCTTCTCATCTGACATACCTCCGTCTGCGGTCGCACGCACGTGACGTTGACGGAAGGAAAGAAAAACAAAGTACAACTGACGTGTCCTAATAAGAGGCCAACGTGGCAACGCGACAGTGTTTGGGATATTTGGTATGCAGATTCTACGACTGCTCCGAATCATCGCCGATCTTGTTGACTTGTGTTCCCCCGGTTATGTTTCCATGGTTGTGCGACGTGAGAGGTGAAGAAGAGAACCGTGTTTAACGTCGCGAATTGTCAGCGTCTGGCGTTTTATTCGTTCGGCGCAAAAGGTTATGTGTCCGCGATGATCGCGTCGTCAGCGACAACCCGACGTCGGTCAGCCCTGTGACTCGCTTCATACGACGTCGTCGCCCGAGCGAATTGGATCGCCAAATCGACGCGTCATTGTCCCCCGAGATCACGCGTCTCCGCCGCCTCGTCCACGATATGCGGTGACGAGCGGGGAATTCTAACCTAACTACGGCGCCCTTAACGATCCGGCGATAACCTTGAAGAATCTCATTGTGCGGTGTGTGTGTGTGTGTGTGTGTGTGTGTGAACGTGGCGCGAACGCAGAGTGCTCGGTGCGAGTTGCTGATTCGATTCGTATGGATGTCAATATGAGGAGGAAACAGGAAAAGGAAGATCGGGTGACGGAGGATGGCACCGTTGAGTCGGGCAACGTTCAGGAGCCGTCCGATCTGCGGGGCGACGAGAGGAACATAGCAATTCTGTTATTTCTGTACCTGTTACAGGGTATCCCGTTGGGATTGTGTGGATCGATCCCCATGTTATTACAAAATAGAGGGGTTTCTTATCGGCAACAGGTATACATGGAATCAAAATGAAAAATTAGTTACTTTTTAAAAAATTATAACTTTGACTTTTTAACATATTTCCAAGTTAAAATTTTTTGTTTCGTTTTGTCATTGTTTTATCGTTTAAAATAAATAATTTTAAAAGATTACGACATTTTATATAGTTAATATAAAATTTTATTTTTCTTATTTTTTAAATTTAATTTTTAATTTAACTGTGTGTATGTATGTGTGAAGTTAATCTAATTTTAATTTTACAAGTAATGTTGAGTTAAAAAATTAAAATTAAAATGACTTGATTTTAATTTCGTTTGTCATTGTTCTCCCTATTAAATAATTTGGCAATAAATATGTTAATAAATATGTATGTACCTAAAAGATAAAATTTTTTTATATTTTACAAAAGTAGTTGATAAGATGCAATTTTTTTACACTTATACTTTAACATCTAGAACTAATCAAATAGCATTAACAATGTATTCTATGATTAATATGAAATAATTGTAGACATGATGTAGAGATGATATAATAGATTAATTAAATATTCAGGAAATGACAAATCTTTTATATTCTTGTTAACACAGGCAGAATTTAGCTTCGTGCAATGGCCGTTTTCGTTGAAGCTCTTTTGGGCGCCTATGGTAGATTCTATTTTTTCCCAAAAGTTCGGAAGGAGAAAAACTTGGTTGATACCTACCCAATACTTGATGGGCATGTTTATGCTCCTTTTATCGAATTATGTGGACCACTGGCTCGGCAAGGAACATGAAAAACCCAATATCGAAATGTTGACTGTATTATTTTTTTCCTTGAACGTACTTGCCGCGACTCAGGATATCGTAGTAGACGGATGGGCGCTAACGATGCTCAAAAGGTACTCTTGCGAGTTATCTAAATGTGATATGTGTGTGTGTGTCCATCAGTGATATTTCCAATGCTTAATTATGATTTGTTCATCAAGGTGCAATGTTGGATATGCATCTACCTGTAACAGTGTCGGCCAAACGGCGGGCTACTTCATTGGTTACGTCCTGTTTATTTCACTAGAGTCCGCTGAATTTTGCAATAGCTATTTAAGATCAACTCCTTCTAAAGAAGGCATACTAACTCTGCCTGGTAAGAAGAGCCCAACAAGATTGTCGTTCATAGATATTTCGTCGAAACGTAACGAGTTTTATTTATAGGATTTTTATATTTCTGGGGCTGGACGTTCGTTGTTACGACAACATTTATCGCGATATTTAAACACGAGGACAGAATTTCAAAAAGCGAGGAACTAAATATGGACATTAAACATGCATACAAATTGTTGTGGGATATTGTTAAATTACCAGCTATAAAAACTACAATTATATTTCTCTTGACTGCAAAGGTCAAATATTACTAATTTATAATTATAATTTGTACAACGTAGATGTCATATTCACTTGGCTATTCCATTTTATAGATTGGATTCTCAGCGTGCGACGCTGTAACCAGTTTGAAGCTGATAGAAGGCGGTTTTCCCAAAGAAAAATTTGCTTTTATGGCTGTACCCATGATACCATTACAAATAATTTTACCATTAATAATCTCGAAGTATACCGCTGGACCCAGGCCTATGGATGTTTATATGAAAGCTATGCCTTATAGGTAATTAATGATATATGATTTATGAATGATGAATTATAAAAATTTTTATCAATACTTATGAATTGTTGTGTAATACAGATTAGCTTTCGGCTTAATAGCAGCATTTTTGGTGTGGGTTACACCGTTCATTGTAATCAATGGATATGTTCCAGCTTATTATTTTGTAGTATTGATAGGTCTCTATTTTATACATCAGGTAAATGCTAAATGCTAAATGAAATATAAATTTCTTCACAAATGTCTAATTTAAACTGAATGACTGTAGCATTTCATTTATATATTTTAGATTTCTGCGAGTAGTATGTTCGTCGCGTCGATGGCTTTCTTCGCGAAAGTGAGCGATCCGGCAGTCGGTGGCACTTACATGACATTGTTAAATACTTTATGCAATCTCGGTGGAAACTGGCCCGCCACGGCCGCGCTTTGGTTTGTCGATCCTCTAACGTTTCGGCAATGCAGTACTGATTATACAAACGATTGCAGCACAATCACAGAAAGAGAGGTTGGTTCCAATGCAGGTCGGCTAAATTTTATTATGTCATATAAAGAGATTATCGATGTAAGATATATTTATTGTGTTTTTAGCTCTGTGCGAATACCAAGAATGGTGTTTGCATTATGCAGTTTGACGGTTATTACATAGAGAGCATCCTCTGCTTAATCATAGGTTTCTCCTGGCTTAGGTGGGGCCGTAGAAAAATTAATATATTACAGGCGAAACCGATGTCTGCTTGGAAAATCATACTTACCCGTAACAACAGGTAACATATCAACACAGCGTTATAAATCCGTTAACACTGGTACCTGTAAAATTATTAGGAAATTTTCTTCAGTGCGTCAATATATATAGTGTATCTATTGTAATTCCTTTAGATCAAATCCAATTATCAAGGTAATTTATCATTTGCCTATAACAATTAATCATTGATGCTCAGTAGCTGGCTGTCATGACTGTCTATATTGAAGTAAATCAATAATTTTGTTGCTATAAATTGATAAGATTTAATCCAATCTATTTAACAGTCATATGACCAATATTCCTGCAGGAATTATATGGACACACTATATATATTTGCCCATATGTGGGGCATGTGCATGCATCATTTCCTGTACGTTTACCAAGTGTTCCAGTTTCGCGAGAATGCGCGCGAGGTGAATCGATAACGATCCATTCGCCTCGAGAAGCAATGTGCTATCCATTATAAAATATATATAGTACAGGCCCCACAACAAAAGGAAAACAATATAGTGCTATAATTTATAAATGAATAATATTCCGTGCGATAATATACGATTATATACGATAAAAGGATCTCTAATGGTTGTCATCTTTATTTCCTCAATTCAAATTATGCGGTATGATTTAGTGATACTTAAATATTTAAAAAATATATATAAGTATATATTAAACATTAGAGAAATGTTATTTATTACATATAAGAAAATACGTATCGTGACATACGTATTTTTTATTCCTTATGTATACATATATTTATTATATGATGCATATTTATTTGTATCAAATCAATCGAGTTGAATGTTTTCCGAAATGACGCATTACGAGATATGCGGAATATATTATTTTTTTACAGAGTTATTATATATCATTTGTATAAAATTTATATATGCGCGCATAAATTTGCGATTTGTTATCTCTCTGCGAGTAGTATATTGTTTCAAATAATAATATTTTGCACGGAATTATACTTACAGATATTTCATAGAAGTTTTGTAAAACAGACGAAAATATGACACGTCCGGCGCAGTTTCTATTGTAAATATATCTGAAAGTATTTTACGTATGCGTAAAGTGATGTGAATATTTAATGCAGGATGTTAATAAAAGTTTTTCATATAAAAACGTTGGAGCTGACGTACGTGTTTTTATTTCAACTTTGTTATATATCTTTCTGACGACAATATAGAGATAAACGCACAGTCACAGCCATGAAAATGAATTATCAGGTATGAATACCAGTAATTAAGTATAGTCACAACTTTCTGTGGAATATCGTGTCCTTGGATCCATTGTGACAATTAATGTATTACACGAGAACTATTGTACTGAGAATTAATCGCACGAGTGTACTGCATGTATTTGTATTGTTGCATTATAATGAGTTCATAATTTTGATACATAATTTCTTTATATCTAGATGCAAGAATCGATTTTCAGTAATTGATGATAAGAGCGGAAATCACTCTTTAGAAAATACTTTTGTAAATAAATATATGGACATTTTTAATCTCTTGAGATGATTCCCATGCAAGACATGTCTCTGAACCACGATACTAATAACGATCATAGCGGAATATAACATCTATATGTTGCTTTGGAGAATTGCATTATTAATCTATATTTGTCATTTGTTTTTACATTAAAAGGATATAAATGACTCTTAATAAATAAATTTAACTCGCATACTAAACTATACGTCGTTTAAGCATGCCTTTTGTAGCGTCTTAACGATATCTATCGTTGACACATTGATATATTATTGTATGAATACTTTCCACGTAACACCATGCGATTATATTTGTCACGCACAGTACGTATGTACATAATACACGTAAATTATAGATTGTAAACGATAATACACATTATCTCACGCAAATCGTATATATTATATATAGATATAATATTCTCGGTATCAGAATAAATTTTTTTTTCGCGAAGAGTGTGGCGCTCTAATTTTATCTTCACGACTTTACTGTTAATTCTATTGTAAATCGATTGGTGAATCAAAAACAGATAATACACACTTTTATTTATAGATTATCTTGATTTAAATGCTTACAGTAATGTGAGTAAGTTTATTGTGAGATTCTGAATCTTTCACTATTTTTGCGATAAATCTATCCATTTCCGTGACATAATTTTAGATTCAACTGAACGAATACAAATTTATGTTGGAATATAAATTATTAACAAATTTTAATATGATCAATGACGTTAGTTGGTCATTTTACCATGACAGAATATTTTTCATTGCTATCGTATCCTTGATCAATGTCTAGCCTAAAATGAAACTACGTAAAATGAGAGAAATGATGAATCTCGTGATTAATTTGTGCGTAATAAAATATACAATGAATAAAATAAGTTACATTTCTTTCCGAGTTCGTTAAATACATATTAACAACGCTAAACACAATGTTTTAATATGACGTAATAATGTGACAATAATAGTCACGTAAAAAAGGAAGAACGATAATGTTTTATTGATCGTGATAAGAAATAAAAGCACGATCTTTAAAATTATAGAAATTGTAGACAAGATAAAGCTAAGTACCAAAAATAGTTGTTTGTACCAGACAAAACTTTCTCAAGGAAATTCTAAGAGATGCACGAGCTAAAATGTTCTAAGATCGGTATTTACAAAATATAATTCACGTTCAAACTTTGGATGTCAAGCAACGTGTGTATAACGTGGAGCCGCCGAAATAGGAAATGTGGCAGAAAATTAATATAAATAAAATACACGCAGAATATAGATTTTATGTATAAAATATTAACACATTGCGGCATTTGAATAGCCGAGAGCATTGATCATGCATTAACATTAGAATTAATAAAAAATTGTTAAATATTAAACGCACATTGTCCTGTATTTTTTATGCGTTGCATGCAGTCTTACGTTACGTATGATCTTTCGTTGTTAATAGCTTATATAAATGTTATTTCAGTTATTAAAATTTAATTTATTTCCGCGGCTCCACTGGCAAGTTGGATAATGAAAACAATTGATAAAAATATATATTTTGTTTCTAGTCAACGAGATCTCTTTCGCTTAAAATAGGTGTTTTGTCATTTTTCGGACTAACTCGCAACGTAGATCCCCATTTCGTACCTTTTTCAGCTTCGGACGTGGCCATTAAAACGGAATATGAGTTTGGAATAGTGGTGGCTTCTTTGCTATAATGAATGCCGTACAGAAAGTAAATCATCATTCCTGAGAAAGAGGAGAGATCGGATTAGAAATCGAATAGAGAATAGTGTACAGTTCGCTATAGTGTACAATTCTGCATTTGGAATTCGCATTTATTAGATGTCATAATAATCAACTTACCGACTATCATCCAAACGACAAATCGTAGCCACGTCATTGGTGATAAGTGCATTATCAGACTCACATTGAAGAGAATACTTAATGCCGGTATCAGCGGCACCAGCGGTACTCGAAACTTCCCGTTGGGTGGATTTTGCCTGTGAGCGCTAATCACGAAAATACCTACCGAATAAACAAACAAATACAGTTAAGAGCAATATTCCTTCCGAAAATGAAAAAAAAATTAAAGATTAAACTTACTCGCGATGAGTACCGGAAGATAACTCGCCGCAAGGAGATAATCGCTCTTCGTGAACGGGACTGACGATTCGAACACTATTATCATAAAAGTACTGAGGAAAGCGCAGGTCGTCGTGTAGATAAGTAGACAAGCAATTATGACATTTCGTGTATCGCAGTCCTCTAGCCACTCTTCCAACCAGGCGTATCGTGACTTGAATCTGCCAGGTCCCTCGCACAACAGCTGCAATTCATTTTAATAATTAATCATCAATCGATAATTTACAAGAGTTGGAAATCGCCTGATGTAACATTTACAGAATATTTCTTCGAGATTGATGTTTTACAAGAACAAAATATTTCCAAGTTGTAATTTTTTATTACAAAATGAGCAGGTAATAAACGAGCAGAACAATGACAATATTCTCTCCAAAATTAATGAAATTTGGACGTAATATCAGGTATTTTAATAAAGGAAGTGGTGCACTTACTTCCGATTTGATGGACGCGATGCTGCTGGAATCCGCTTCTTCCGTAGGTGGCGAGGAACAACTGCTCGGCGTACCGACGTTGGACCGATCGGCTGGCTGTTGCTCGGGTAAATACCTCAGCAGGATAACGCTGACCGCGACGATGGTGTACGCGAGCAGAGTCCCGATCGACATGAACTCCACCAGGTGTTGGAGATCGAACACTAGAGCGATTAAGGCACTGAGCAGTCCACTTATGATGAGATTGCACACCGGCACTTGCGTACGCTCGCTAATACGGCCGAGGAAGCCGAACAACAGACCGTCATTCGCCATGGAGTACATCGTCCTCGGGAGGGAGAACAGAGATCCGAAAAGGGTAGTCGTCATGCCGCAAAGGGCGCCCACGCTACAAAATCCATCTTCAATTAATACGCCGTGAAATTAATTCAATTATCATTTACTGTGATACGACATCTTTTCTTCTTTTTTTTTTTTTTTTAACAAAAGTATTGTCAGCGGCGAGATTAATAATAATTTTTGAAGCTAACGTGTTACATTCTTTTTTAATTCGATTTCTCTCGATACCGATTTATGAGATAAAAATGAAATGAAAAAGAAAAAACGCGATATCTATAGCGCTTTCATTTTTATTGATATCATAAAGGGATTCCAGTGGAAGACAGTCTGTGCTATAAGTTTATTATAAACTATTATAAATTCTTTGAAAGAAGCGTAGGAAATGTGTTCGTCCACCTTATTACATATTTCGCCCACGGGATGCCCTTGGACGAAAAGGCTTCCGGAAGTGCGGCGGTGGGATTGATCGCCCAATACGGCACGACCAACGTCAGGGCGCCACTGACCAACATGTATCCGATAATTACTATCGCCATCGAGAGTAACGTCGCCAGCGGGATGCTGCGTCCTGGATCGCGAGCCTCCTCCCCAGAAGTCGCGATCGAATCGAAGCCGACGTAGGCATAGAAACACGTCGCCGCGCCTGAGATCAATACGTCAAAGAGGTTTCAATTGGCTTGTTTTTTTGCAGCTGAATTTTTAGCTAGCGCAAACAGCGTACATTTTAAATGAAATTAGATATATATTTGAAATTTTTGAAAACGAGATGGAAAGTTTTCAGTGCAGGAACGGAAAATAAATCTAATATCTCTTCGTTAGAGTGATCGCGAGGCTACTTCAGGGATCGTTTCCGCGTTTGCTTAAACGAGACGATGAGACTCACCCGTGATTATACCGCCGAAACCGTAAGGCAAAAAGCCACACTGGCTGCTCCAGTTCTCAATGTCCGCGTAGTAAATACCCAGAACGACGACCAGTCCCATCACCGCGAGATTAATGAGGGTCAGCAACGAGTTGACCGTCGCCGAGGTCTTCACTCCTAATCCCAAAAGCATCGCGTAAGCCAGGCATAATCCGCTAGCCAGGACATCCGGGATGGTGCACAGCGGCTCTCCTATGATCCATCCGCTTATCATATCGCGAGTATAGTTGCTGATCGCACCACCTACCAAGGAATCTACATATCCACTCCAAGCCCTCGCCACGGATGCCGCGCCTAATTAACACGAGAAAAAGTTGATAAACTTATCTTTAATCCGAGCTTATCTTTGATCTCTCCTCTTCGATCTCCTTATTGCTAATTAAATATTTGACCCGTTGACATCAATCCTAGTTGGACTTTCTCATTTCCTCATTCTCGCCGGTTTCTTCTTGAGGGATTTTTTTCTACAGAAATCCGTACCTATCATGTGCTCCAGGATGAGGTTCCATCCTACGATGAAGGCCCAGAATTCGCCGACGCAGACGTAAGTGTAGACGTACGCGCTGCCCGCCTTTGGTACGCGGGCGGCGAGCTCGGCGTAACAAAGCGCCGCTAAAATGGAGGCAAAACCGGCCACGAGGAAGCTGAAGATTACCCCAGGTCCAGCGATGTCACGCGCGACCGTTCCCGTCAGCACGTAAATCCCGGCGCCGACCATATGACCCACGCCTGAAAATCCGATTCGCGATTTATATAAGATTGTGATTGCTTAGACCGGGGATTCGGGGAGCGCGCTATTAGCGCTATTAGCGCTATCACATCATTTCATTTTTTATTGCTCATTATATGTAAATTAAGGATAGAATGATGAATGCGACAGTTGTAATAGCGCGCTCCCCGAACTCCTTAAGCCTTAATATTTACATTCCAGAGAACATTATATGTCCCGATTTAATTTGCTTTTTTTTATCTTTTTCTAATTTGTACAATTAAAAAAAAAAGAAAAAGATAAAAAATAAATTAAGTCGAAATTAACATCAATCTATCGATCGATCCTACGAGTATCGAGCGGTCCATCCTGACTTTCTAAAATTTGTAAAATAATATATTTTTTTCTCATTAAAAATAATTCTCTTAAAATTAAGAACGCGATTTGAATGAATCTCAACTTGTTAATTATTTTTTATCCCGAATATGGAATATCAAAGTCAGAAAATTTGAAAATCCTGATTCTGATGGACAAAAATATTAATTTAAAAAAAATGGCCCAAAAAAAATATATATATATGTCATATAATATAAATATATATAAATATATAACTACTTGGTACTTCTTCTATTAAAGATATCTTCGAGACGTTTTTTATGCGTGTTGTCTGGATATTAATTATCGCATTACATTAATTTCGATCTAAGACGTAATGCCCGACTCTACTGTTATTTCTTATTGATAATCCATTGACTAACACAGCATATCTCACTCAAGGCTATTATTATTCCGGATTATTACGCTTATCAACGTCGCGATAATGCGCGCGTGTAACGTGCAAGTTGCATTATCGCTCACGCGCATCGTACATAAAAAAACAATCACACCGCAGTAAAATGCGTCGAAATATTTATTTTCTTCTTTTATGATTCCATTCCCCTTGATTTGTTCGAGTCGCCGTAATAATCGGAAAAGTATATTCACCGAGCAACGTGATGTCGAAGGTGGAGAGACATCTCTTCATCGGAGTCTCCAGCATGTCACCCTCCAGCTTCTTCCGACGGTTCATCTTGCTGTACAAGCCGGATATAACGTGGCCGAGGATCATCCTGCGAACCGACGGCATAACGACGGATTCTGAAACGGAATTGCAATTCTCGGCTCATCGATATCTTCTTAAACCACGAGAAAATCCTCCTGCCCGGCCGAAGGAGGAGACGATCGTCCAACTGACGCTCTTTAAGTCGTCACGAGTATATACTTTCATTCGAATCGAGAGAATCCAAGAGCTGGATAAGACGCACGATAAATCTCGCGTGAAGCAAATGTTAAGTAAAAATAAATGAAAATCGATAATGCAAAAATTTGTCATATGGTGTGCCGACACAATATGTCACGGCGGGTGACAGGTAGCCGCGGCGCTCGTCGAACATCACGCGCACGCACACGCACTTTCGCGTCGGACGATCGATAAAAAAAAACGATCCTGGAGTATCCCCAAGGACACGTCGAGACGTAGCGGAACGTATTCGCGGCGTGGTCGTGCGTACTTACGTTGTAATTACACGGACATTCGAGGACGAAATCGTCGACTGCGTGCTCTACCCGTGATGAACCCGTGCACCCGCGATAGATGCCGAGGGGGTGTATGGCTCGCGATATAAAAGGATAAGGGATGTAATGTTGCGCCGCGAATGCGCAATGGACGACCAATCAGAAATCGGTCCCAGATATTAAAAAGCAATATTGCAGCTAATATTAATATAGCTAAAAATAGAATAAGAGAATTAAATGAGGGGCCGGAAGTAAATGGAGAATCTTTCCCAAATCTTTTTTTTTTTTTTTATTTTCATTTTTGATAATTGAAGGATTTTTATTTCTGGATATATTTGTTTCTTGATTGGTTTTTTTTTAAACATTTATCTCACATTTTTAACCCGTATCTTTTATATCATTTTTTACCACGTTTCGATCTGAAATTAAAATCTCGGAAATTGATAACGTAACAGAGAAATATAAATAGAAAGTAAAGAGATAACACGAAATACGATATTAAAAATTTTTAGAATTTCATATGGGTTATTTAAAATTAAAAATTTAGAATACAAGAAAATACAGATAATATATGAACATTTCTTGGTCAAGCAGGATCACTTAATCTTATTCTTTTAATTTTTATAAACGTAAGCCTACCTTTGCTAGAAGTAAGACGTATCATAACTTTTACTTTTATCACTTTTACTCTCCTGCTGTTTTTAAAAATGTGGATGTGTTCGAAAATCGGCAAAAGTAGGAGGCAGGAACTGGGGATGCAGGGCAGGAAAAACCAAGAGGCCGAGCATTACAGTTTCAAAAAAAAAATTCGATAAATTTTATAAATCTTATCTTTTTATCGTCTGTATTGTAATATGAAAAAAAAAGAAACTATGGTCCTTACGATTAATACAGTCGTGTGATATTCGCGAATATATGTTTTGACACGACGCGCACGCCCCGCGAGTATCGCGCTCTCACACACCTATCACTTGCTCCGATATTGACGCGGTTGTTCCTTTGGCGCCTTGTTTACTATTCCGGCAAATACCGCGATCGTAAATCTCTCCAGCGAGAAACGCGTGACAGTTTTCTGGAAGGGAGTCCCCGAAGGTCCAAAGACCAGAAAATCAAGAACGAGACGACGGAAGAATTTCCCCCTCCCTGTCCCCCTCCCCTGTCTCCCTTGGCGCCGATAAAGGGGACCGATACTGACCGATAACTGACCAGCGTCTCGTGCGTATGTGTGTGTGTGTGTGTGTGTGTGCGCGCGTGTATGTGTGCGAGCAACGTGTGTTTCGATCGATTTTGATCAAATGCCAAATGTAACATTCTGAGCTCCCGTTCGTGTCGCGACACATTCCGATGTTGGTCTCCCGAAATTTTGCGTAGGTTGAGGTTAGAGCGAGCGACTCAGGTCGGCGCCGTTGCGACGTAATATTGCGCCTCGGGGAAAGTCAGTGGATCAGTTTCGTCTTCCATCACTTTCATTTCATCGGAAAGAAATGGCGAGAATGCCTGGAATCTGATCTGCAGACGAGATCGGAGTAAGTCGTGTCTAGTCACACACGAGGTTCAGGCTGGATTTAATGTCAACGTAACGCTCGTGGACAATGGACGGAGAGGATTCCGTGGACGTGGACGTGGACGTGGACGTGGACGTGGACCCACGGGAGCTACAGGAGACCCTCCAGACGTACAGGAAGCTCGCAGACGACTTCGCGAACCACGACACGATTCTCAAGGTAGATGCTCGGATTCATCAAGCACATTTCCAAACAGATTTTGCAGTGTAGAGTTTGCCAGCAACAATCTGTTAACGGATACATATGATAGATCGTTTGCATGAATCATAGAGAATCTGTTGTCATCACAATAATTTGATAATATGGCAGAAATACTAATAATAATAACTGTTTAAATAATCATAGATTCAGTGCTGCTTGGTTTCGTAATCTCAGATTATAAGTCTGTTTTATTATAACTAAACTAGTATACATTTGCAGTATTTAAAGTAAAATATTTGTAGTTTGGCGAAAGTGAGAAAAAAATTCCAGTGCAGTCTAATACGGCGTTAAAAAATAAACTTAAATTTAATGCCAATGCGGTTGATGTTATAATATTGTGTTTTGAATGTCTGCTGGCAAACTGCTAACACACTGCTAATATTTTATTGTTATATTATCATTGGCTGATTGCTTTATCTGTTGCAGGACAAAACGGTCTTATCATACATAGCGTATGTTTTGGAAGTACCTGACTTAGATGTGGTTACCTTAGCTCTAGACATCCTGGAGATATTTGTAAAGAATGTAGATAATTATATACATATAACATCTACATTCGGCATACGTGAATCCTTAGAGGCGATTATTAATAAATACAGCTTGAGCGAACCAAAGATAGCCAGTCATGCACAGCACATCAAAGATGATATAGAACGCATGAAACCACCTATATATAACTTACGCAGTCGTTGCAGACGAGTTATAGAGCCTAAAAAGTTGAAGACGCATGTAATAGTTTTACATGTTCAAGGTTTATTACCAGTAAGCTATAGATTGTTTTTTGATTTATTTCAATCGCTATCACATGAGAAAGTAATTTATAAAAATAATTGTATATTTCATTGAAAGAGTATAATAATGTAATCAAAATAATTAGGAAACTCGCGCCGAGTTGGAACGGATATTAATAAGAATTGATGGTCTCGTTTCGCTTGTTGTCGATGTAGAGCATCAGCGTGTAACTATGCGCACCTTGAATTACGTCACTGCGAAACAGATCGCGGAAGCGATTGATAAAAATACAGATAATATGGAAGCGAGATTGGTTACAAGAAATAAACTTAATCAAGAGTTTCTCGTGAAATTGGTATGGAAGAATTCTTATCTATCTTTTAAACCGATTTATAAATCGAGTTTGTTTTTTTTTAATTTTTGAAAAGACTAATTTTATTAAATTAGTCATAATACATTAGTGTTTTATAAAATTACGAGTATGGTGAACTTCTTCCAGATACAAACAGGCGATAGCGACGGTGAAGAAATGCCTGATTATTTGCCCGAGGAGGAGGAAGAAGATGACAAGGAGGGAGTTGTGTCACTATTCACTGGTTTAAAACAAAGCGCTTCATCTCTATATAAATCTACCGCAGAATTTTTAAGTAATTCATTCTACTGGTAGAATTTTTAACTGTAACGGAGATTGTTGTGATTGTTGTAATTACAATTTTATTTATTCGAAATCACAATTGTTTGTTTGTCTCTTCGAAGAAGGGTTAGAAACAATCCGTGTGTATAAATAGAATATATAATCTCAATAGATATATATCAAAGAGAAAGACTTATTAAGACATAAATAATTTTTTAATTTTTTAAGTAGCAATGATCGATCAGTTCTGATTGTTTAAGAATCTCACACTCATAATTGACAATAGTCAAAGAGAGTAACAGAGAATTGATTTTTAAAATTTATTATGAGTAACACTTTTTGTATTGACACTCTTTGTGTCTCGATAGAAAATTAACATGTACAAATAGATCTCCAAGTTTTTACGTCTATATTTGTAAAGAAGAGTATGTACGTTTTACATATACAAAATTAGCTTTCTTATTTTTCATATTTTAAGATGCATGCTTTATCCTATAATCTAATGTGTGTGCATAAAACAGTTATGTATACACATGCAGATCCTGTTTATTACGATCTCAAATTTCTAAACAAATTCTAATATGTACATAAGCAAATTCCAATATGTGCTACATACCGCACTAGAAATCTAATTACCAATCTTATACAAACGAGACATTTTATTGTAAAAGCTTGTAACGTAAAAAATGTCATTAGATATAGATATTATATATGCGATATGACATTTAAGCTTTTGCAATCAAATAAAAATAAAATATTCTAATAATTTAATTTTATCTTTTCTTACCGCTTAATAAGTTCGTTACATTGATTGAGAAATTGGGTAAGGAATTAAATTATAAAATGTCATGTAAATCAACTTTATTTTATGTATAACACAAATTTTGTGTACTGCTTCTATTATTATATAATAATAGAACTAGTCAGTTTTTTAGCTGCCACTGCACAAAAAGGAACAATTTATGCATCTACTCGCATAAGTATGATGGATACAATACGTATGATTACTACAAAGTACATCTTTCTCTCTATTTATAATATGCCTCGTAAATTATCTCGTTCAGATGAGCACATCAAAATTGTTACTCTATCTTAATTTTTACGCTTATCCGCTAAGTTCCCGTTGTATTGTCTATATTTACAGATACAGATGTATATAATTGTCATTAAGGCAATTTGAGTTTCAAAGCAGGTACAATAGATGGATGCAAAACATCATTTCTTTCCTGTAATTGAGTAAACGAAATAGTTCGTAGACATGTGTGTGAAAAAAATAGAGAGATAGAACTTATGATAATTATTAGTACCGGTAGTTCGTGGAATGAGTATGAGGCTCGCGTGCAGCCCAGTGCTATTATAGAGCTTCGTTTTGAAACTCGAGTAGCCTGCATCACGTTTGACTATTTCACGCAATACAACTCACTTCTTAAACTATATATGTATATATAAATGCTTAGGCTGAAATCAATAAGTACATAGTCACTATAAGCTTACGCTCTTTGACTCTTGTTGGCTGTGAAGTAAAAAAAATTAAGTTTCTTACGTATGAGCATATTTCTTGAAAAATACATACAATGGTACCCCGTACCGTCCTATTATAAATATAATAACTTCCGAGGAAGGGAGTTTTGCATTTTTATACTTTATCTTTTCTTTCATTTCTTTTTTGCCTAACATCTTCGTATCCATAATATATTGCAAATATAAAAGACCGTACAGGTACAACAATATCTTTCAATACATGCTTCAAAGACTAAATTGCATATTATTATAATTTTATATTATTCTAATTTTCACTAGACACTTCAACGCGGTCGATGCATGCAAATTGCCATAGGCACTTATGTCATAAAATTTATTTAATTCGTTATCGTTACGTTGTACATTCTATTTTGTTTCGAGAGATTTATTTAACTCTTTCTTTTTTTTCTTTAAGAGAATGCATTTAAACTGTGCATGTATTTAATATCATTAGCTAGATGCTTTCATAACTATGAAAGCATCTTACCTTTCACACCTGCCTTTCCATTTCGTCAAAGATAAACACATAAGCGGAGAAACGTGGACTTGAAGAGTTGTTGACTGCCTGCATTTTTCAATAAGAATTATTTCTATGGCAATGGGTATGCACAGTTTCAAATTTGTGACTTAGAGTACATAGAAAGAATTGTAAACGCGAGACATTAAATGTCACGAAAGAAATAAATACATGATTCTTATCTGTCGAGTACACTCGGCGTCATATACAATTTAACATTCTGGATGACAATGATTATAGCGAGTGTTAAGCGTATAAGAACCTCCGACATACGTAGCGATTCCGAATAATATTAATACAATCATAACTGCATCTGCAAATAATATCCTTCGAAGCAGTATTTAGATTTGTTGAACGAAAATTACATTATACATTTAGATTCACGATCTTACATTGTACATGCTATAAAACATGTTGCGCATAACTCAAATAAACTTGAGCAATATTAATGACTTTTCAGCAATTTATATATGCGACTGATTAAATATTGATTAAGAATATTTTCGAAAATTATTTGGCTTTAATAATCAATCGGGATATAAGTCGCAAATTTTCGAATTATTTCGAATTATTACCAAATCAATAATTTTCTAAATAATATTACATACCTTTTAATATATGTATGTATACATGTGTATATATGAAAATGTATGTGGATGCAAGTATACATGTATATATGTATGTATGTATGTATGTATGTATGTATGTATGTATGTATGCCATTATGTATGTGTATACATATACGAATAGACAAATATCTACAATATTTAACATAAGTTACAGAATGAAGGATGATGTGATTACTGAATTTCACTTAGGCAGTAACTCTATTTTATAAACCATTCATAAATCAGATATAAAAATTACACTAATAACTAAACTATACTCGACTCTCCATCTTCATAGATCCACTCGTTGGTTGAGATGCAATTGTAACTTCACTGACTTCATCCGTTTCCGATTGACTCGATGTGTCAGAAACGTCGTCTATTTCCTTTCTCTAAATATAGATTAAATGTATGTTTTTTTTTAATTTATGTGTCTTATGAAATATGTTATTATTTGTAAAATTTGATTATAATCCTCGAAAAGAGACGAACAAGTTAGAAAAAAAATTTTGAAAAACGTACTGTAAGATTGCTTAATATATTTATTTATATTTTCTTTTCAATATATTGTGATGTAACAAATTTAAAAATACATAGGATAGAAATAAATATATTGTTCGAGTTACTTACTTTTTGGGAATGATGTATATTACGAAGAACTCTTTGAACATCCGGATTACTCTCTAAGGTGGAAGTCTGACTGGACGGAGGATGAGAATATTCAGAAGTATTTTCCTCATCGGAAGCTAATGTTCCCTGTATTCTGCCGGATGTTGTTAATTTAGATCTTCGTAATCTGCATCCAGGACCAATTGGTCTCCTGGCAATACTATATAAAATTCGACAAAATATAGTCATAGTCAAATATAGTCAATATAAATTAATTATTTATTATTAGAAATGCAAATCGAAATATCTGTTAATGCTTCTGTTCAAATCTTTTTGCAGAAAGATATTCATATTATAAAATCTTGCAGCGATTTTTTTAAAAATTTGAAAAAATTATTATTCAAATTTTTTTGAATTTAAAATATATTTTTTTAATTTCTGGAATATTAGATTGTTGTAGTAACTCTTAATTCTAAATATATATAGATGACAAAGATGACTAAAGAATATAAAATACATATATTATGTTATATAAAATATTATGTTTACTATTCATGACTAAAACGTACCTTCTTCGTCTCAAAGAATAATTATAGGTATAGCTTGGATCCTCTCCCTCTTCATCTGACCAGCTTTCTTCACAAGCATCGTCTTCGCGATCATCTGTATTGTCTGAAGATCGTATTTTAATGTCTGATTGTTCCACATAGTGCCCAGATAATTTGCTCGAATCTTCTTTATTTCTACTGTAAAAGTTTAATTACAAATACTTTAATACAAATATATCTAACAATATTAATTCTTAAATGATGTAATATTATATAATATTAAAACATTCTAATTTTGTTAAATTATTTGAAATTACTATTTAACTAAAAACAGAATAAAATAGATTTTTAAAATAAAATAACTTTTATTTCAGGCTTAATTGTAAGTTATATTCTTTGAATTCTAAATGATATTGTCAAATTAGTATAAACGCTACTGACTTATTATAATACTTAAGAACAAATTATATGATAAAAATAGTTTATGTTTTTGCGGATATTATACAATACCTGTGGGAGATAATGACGTCATCGCCATTTCCATTGTCAATGATAAGACGATTCGCATTAATAATTTCGCTGACTTTTCTGCCCAGAGTCTCAAGATTATCGTCGTCGCTACAATCCTTTAAACGTTCGTTTCCATTGGTGTTATTTTCATTTAAATGTTCAGGACTAGAGCATGAACTAGTTTGCATCGGATAGTGCGTCTCCGGCAAAATTGGATTACCATTTAAGCATTCCGTCGCTTGCTTATTCAATGAGTGTCTTCTCACGAGATCCAAAGAAGACTTTTCTGGTAAAGAAAGTATTATATTCGCTACTGAGGTATGATCCGTTTCATTGATATCCATGATATCCGTTTGCGTATGACTATCAACGAATCTTGCAGGTACCTCTATACTCTACAATTAAAAACCATATATTATTATCATATATGTCCATATTATCGTTAATAGAGATAAATAATAAATATTACTAACATAAAATATTAATTATTCATTTATTTTTTCATCAAAAAATTTAAATTTTAAAAATAAAATACATATGACTAAAAAGAATTAATAGGAAGCTATGAAAATTATTCTTAATTATTTCTTTATTTATCATAGATTATTGTCTTTACCTTTCTTTCACGATGAGGACTCGATCTAGGACTGGAACTCAGACCACAACCTGAACCAACTCTACGATGCCTGTATTTACGCTGTTTGAAGCTATTGCTAGACGCTAGAATAGTTTCCGGTTGATTCGATTCGTTTAGCTGCGTATACATAGTAGCTTTGAGCACGGGGCTCTGTGGCGAATCCGTAGGCGATGGTGGAGTGGTAGGCGTCGAAGAAGTAGAGAACTGTACGGTGCCGTTCCGTCTGCGGTACAGCCTTTCCTGGGCTTTCAATAAAGGACGGACAAGACGTTTCTTGTACTGCTTATATCCTGTTGATTGCTGTTCTCTCCTGAGACAAACCAGACATTTATTTCCAAATGTGCGAATTTGGCTGCGGTCTTGTACTATCTGTCCCGTAAGTGCAAAGCGGTTATGCAAAGCGATACAGCGTCGTCTATTTAAAGAAATGCAGAATATAACACATTACATTTCTTAACATAATATATTCCAATATGCATATATAATACAAAATAAATCTTTTATTTTAACGATATATATTATAATATGGTATTTTTCTCACTTTATCACATCTCGCTCGCGTAATTCTAATTGCAGTAGAATGGCATTCAGTTCTAGGTATAAATTGTTAGTCCGTTCAAGTTTGCGCTCATAGTGTTCTCTGACATCTTGAGCATGTCGCAATTCATCCTTCCTCCGTTGGATTAATTCAGCCTCGAAACGTGGATCAGTATTAGTAAATAGCGGCATATGCTGCATATGTTCCTGTATTTCTTTTTTCCAAGATTGCTGCAGTCAAAAAAATTTCGTTTATAGATATGAAATAAAAATACTCTTCTGTATTGCTTATTTAACAGACATCTTGAATAGTGTTTATTATTCAAGCAATCAAGCTTAAATTTATAAAAATTTACATTGTGCTAATGTCGGAGAAATTAATAATGGTCTTACCTGTGCCTTAAAGTAATCGTCGGGTTCTGTGGAGAGTACATCGACAGCTGCGATGGCGAGATGCATCTCGATAAGTTTAAAGGAAGGCCTGTTACGCGGTTTAGCTGACCAACATTGCTTAACTAATAGTCCATAACCCTCGGGACAACTGGTGGGAATCGGCAAATGAAGAGAATTGCTGCCCACTCCCCACATAACAGCCGAGGAATCGACATCCTTGTAAGGAATTTCACCGCTCAGTAATTCCCATAGTACGACGCCATATGACCATATGTCCACCTTCTCCGAGCACGGTTCATTTCTAATTACCTCCGGCGCCATCCATGCCACCGTACCGGCAAAAGTCATTTTCGTGCTAATCTCGTTCCACTGTCTACTCGTGCCAAAATCACTGATTTTCACTATTTCTCCTTGTCCTATCAGAACACTATAAATATAATTTTCTCGTTATTCTATAATTATTTGTAAGTCTTGTAGATGTCTTTTTATTATAAAGGATTGTTTTATATCTGTATATATGTAATTTTTAAAATATCTGTGTAATTAATTCTAAATTTTTAGAAATATTTATATCTACTTGAAATTAATTTAAAAAATCTTTATCAAGTTTTATATATTTAAATTTATACATCTGAAATTTATTAAAGTAATTAAAACTTTTTACTTTAAGTTTATTTATAACTCAATTTATTTATAATTCAGTTTATTTATAACTCAAAAAATAATAGTCAAATAATAATCTCTAAAAATCGCAGAATATTTAAGATAGACATTAGATCATGATTTTATTTTTTTCATGATTTTATTATTTATCATTTATTTTATTTTTTGCTTACTTTGGGCTTTTGAGATCTCTGTGTATGATTTTGTGAGCATGAAGGTACGCCATCCCCGCAGCAATTTGTTTTGACCATGACACTAATCTAGCAGGAGGAACCGGTTCTCCAGCTCTCAGAAGGTCGTACAATGGTCCGAACGGACAAAACTCCATTATTATGCAATAGCAAGGAGGTTTTGTACACACTCCTCTGTAAACATCAGGTAAACATTTAATAATGAGCGTTTTATAATACAACCTGTATCGCAGTAGTGTAGAAGAAATAGAAAGTCTCACTTGAAGTGTACAATGTTCGGATGATTGAGCTTTCGCAAGTGGCGTATGTCAGTCTCTTTCGGTTCTTTCACCTTTTTTACAGCTACTATTTCTTTATTTAATTTCCCACTAAATACTGCACCTTGAGCCCCGGATCCGAGCCACTGTAGCTCACTAATTGCTTCGAAGGGTATCTCCCAATCGTCTGCTAAAAAAGGCAGTTCGTCTAAACAACGACTTATAGAAATCTCTTCGAAATTACGATTATTTCAGGCGGTCGAAGCAAGTAATCACATTCATAAATTCTATTTTAAGACACACGGTTAAGCATACACATGTGCAAAACTGATCTTGCAGATTTAAGCTTTAATTGCTTTGAACGCCTTTTGAAAAACAATCATAAGGAACAATAATTATCGACAACTGTTGACCGTTAACTTCTACTGCGCATAAAATACAAAAACAATTTATATATACAAAGTATTCAAGTTTCTCAACGCAATGTAACTTAATTTGAAAAAAAAAAAGGAAAAATAATAGGTAAAAAAGCCGTATGGAAACTTACATAACTTACTTGAAAGACCCTTGATCTTCTCGTTAATAGCAGCCTTCGACAGCATGGTCCAGACGGGACGCATGCACCCCAGTATGCCCTCGACCCAACTCGATCGTTGAGAATCGATGCTTTCCGATCCGGTGGCGCATTTCGTTGCGGCGTCGCTGGAGTTACTTGCGGAATTGAGATGATTACTATTAGGTAATTGGACCTCTCGCAGCTCGGTGATTAGCCGTTCGGGGCTTCCCGCGATTTCACTCAGTTGTGCCAGCTCCTCTTGGATGCAAAGCATGCTGAAATTTTACATATAGATTACTAGTTGGAAATTTTCGATGACGCTTATTACGCTCATACACGCTATCGCAATACATTACGGCAATGCCCGGAATGCGGAGGTGCAAACAACATCGGAGACAAAGGATTCAAATTAGCCGTGATAAAATTTCAATGTGTGCAGAAGGGCGTGTGTGTTCGCAAACAAACGATTGAAGCTCGCGATTCAGACAATGGGAACAGTATGCGGAATTAATTGCGAATTAATAAATTAGTTCCGTTTCCACGTGTTATGTGTGTTTGTTCCTCGGTTCGCGTTCTTTAAATGTTCGGGGATCGATTACAGTAAATATATTATTCGTAGCAATCCACGTTTATCTTTGTCATATACTACACTTATATTTATTTTATATGGAATCATATACCATTCACATATCTTATCAAGCACGCCTCAAGAAAAAAGATTTGATTTAATAAATGCTAAAAGTTATCCAATAAAAAAAAAAATAATGCAAAATATTAAGTGTTTATAAATTTCAATCAATTTATAATAAATTTTAAGAAATGTACTTTAAATCTCTTTTAAAAATTTATATATTTATTTTATTTTATTATATTATTATACCATATCTTGTAAAAATATATAAATCTCTTTTCTTCTCTATGCCTAATTTTTAAAAATCTTTTAATTTATTTTGTTAACGTCTCTCTTGCATGTTTTCTTTAACAAAACAGTTTTTAAACCGTGCAATATAATATAATCAAAGAGAGTTTATTTTTGCAAAACATATCGCAAATGAAAAAAATAATCAAGCCAAGAAAAAGAGAGCTTTATCTCGATGTAAATTACATTGAGAATTATTGACGAAAGGAGAAACCAAAAATTGCAAGTAATTTTATCTTTATATGGTCCAATGAACGATAAGAAACGTACGTCATGCCGGCGATATCAATTGCCAAATAGTCTTACGTTGAACATTCAGTGATGGATTTTCGATTAGATGCAAACGTGAGTCTAGATATCACAGGAAATTCCAAATTAAATCGCACCTATAAATTTCAAAATATCAAAACGGTTTTTATCAATACTCGATGCATTTAACGTTGTTCGATACGTAAACAGCTACATCCGTGTTTAATTAAAAATCGCAAGTCTTTAAATTATCAATGTAAAATGTAAGTATCGATCGGTATAGCTGTAGAATTATGACAATACCATTGTCTCTGAAGCCATAAAGAGCCATTTTAAATAAAAAAAAAGTGTATATATTACTCTTTGTGTATATATTACTTTATATTACTTTTTTATAATACGTTATTTTAATGTTACCCACTCAGTGTGTTGATGACATTTGTATCGAAAATATCGAATATATTTATCGGAATTCTGACATTTTTTACGAATCAGCTTATATCAATTATCACCTGACCGGCCTATGTCTTCATTCGCGATAACAAATAAAACGAGCAGTCTCATAACAATAACCTGCACTTAACACAGGCGATCAAAGTGAAACCTGATACCACGTGATATCATATTTTATAAATTCCAAAACATCTCTCGCGCCTAATATGTGATATCGTTTTTAAACAATTTTTTTTTCTTTTTAACAACAGAACAATGTTATTTCTCTTTGTATCGTTTGCTATCCCTAATTAATGTGATATCGTTCGCTTTTTCTCCGAAAATTCATTTTATTTGCTTCTTCTTTCTGCCTCGAAGACTGCCAAAAGATGATATTGTACCGATAACAATCGCAACGCGTCGCTCCCAGACATCTCTTCAAGGCTACACGTGGCAAAAGGTTTACGTTTGTGTCAATGACTTTCCACGGCTAACACACTAAGTGGACACATGTATCTGCGTCTCAGTGAATACGGACGCATCTGGCAAGTACGAGAAAGAGCTTTCATTATTCCCAATTCCCACGTCAATATCCACATATTTATAAAAGAAATTCAAAATATTTAACCAATAATATTATTACATATTTTTATATTTTTGACAAGAAAGAACAACTCTTCGACTGATTTCGACCTTTTTCCTTTACAGAGATAAGTTAAGACAGAGAGTAACTTTTTAATTATAGAGATTTAACTGAAGATAAAGACATTTTACAAAGAATTTATTTAAATAGTTATTTACTTGTAAATTTTTACAAAGTTTAATTAAGAAATAAAAAAAGTCCGGAAATTTTATCAATAATTTAATTACTTTTTATTTAAATACGATTAAATTCTATTGTTCCAGAATTTAATTATCTAAATATGTCATATATTAAAAATATGTTAAAAAAAAAAAAATCACAACACACAATAATCTTTCAAAAATATTTCTAAATAATCTTTTAAAAATATTTAAATATTTTTTTTCGAAAAAAATCATCGAAGAATTCTTTCTCTAAGAGAGACTAAACTTATCGAACACCATGTATATTCGAGGACACTCGATATCGCATTCGCATCGCGGAGATGACTCGAAATGTCACGCCCACTAGTAATTTCGATTAATACGACGATGCAACTTTTCATACCTATTGCGGAGATTTGTATTACCGGCTCTGATAACATGGTGCGCCGTTATCGGCCGTTTTATTCGTTATGAGAGCGCGCAACAAAAACCTTTAAGCGGAATTGCAACAATGTGGCATGCAACGCGAATATCGATCGTGCTCTTTACGTCGCGACTACGTTACACGTACAGATATACGTTTCTAAATTTAATTCTCAACTGATACTATTGGTTATGCTCTACTAAGTCTTCAGCATTTCTCACGGACAGATTCTTTCAGAATTAAATTTATTGCGACGTGTACTAGTATATTTTTGAAAAAAAGATCCATCTCAAGTAGCGCACTATCTTTCCTTATTATTAATTTTTATTAATTATATCCGGATATTGCATTCCTGTCACAATATAAAAATATAATAAAGAAGTATATAAATATATTCATACAGAATTTTGAACAATTTTCTAATAGTGACATTGCTTGACACAATTATTTGTACTATAAATGTATTTATTTATATAAAGTACAAATATTACATCTATCTTTATCTACTTCATACGTGTTTTGCGATAATGTACACGATAAACACATATTTAAATTCAGATAATTAATTGCTATTATTTAATAATAAATCTTTCTTTTTGGTTATATATTAAAGTATTAACAAAGCAATAACAAATAAAATAATGTTTATCAACTCTAAATAATTCCGATAATGAAAAATATCCATAATTTAAAGTTAATACTAAATAATACAGAGAACTTCGTTAATTAATTAATTAGTTTAAAGCATTTTTAGTCTCTTTTCCGGATCTAAAATTAAACAAAAGAATCTGAATAAAGTTCCATTTATAAAAAATATATAAAATTATTTAATAATAAAAACTTAAAAAGAGAAAACAACGGGGATTTCTTCTCTTTGTTATTTTTTTTTCCAAGTTAATTTTTGAAAATTTCACTGAGATTCCACAATGATTTACTTTAATGTAATGAAACGGAATTCTGCATGAATCTGAAAGGAAAAACAGGAATTTCGCTCGCGTGCGGAAGGAATTGCATAAACAAGCACGGACTGTTGTGTTTGAATTAGTTATCAGTTGTTGATTTTATTGATAACCAGTACAGCACGCGGGAGAACGTTCCGAATGTGTGCGTTAGTTTTATCCAAATTTATATACAAAAGATAGAGTCGACGTGTTTGTAAGTGGAACGGGCTCTCGACTGCGTCGTGAAAAATATCAAAACAGTGCGGATATATGGGCCGGCTGTATTTTCACGCCGACGTTATCATGCCCGCGTGCTCCAACGATGACAGTATCGCTTGTTATACATATCGTGGAATGTTAGGTCGTATTAGACGTCAATTCCGTTCCGAATACAAGTTCTGTTAAATAAAAAAATTTTTATCTTCTCATTATGAGCTCTCCGTACGAAAACTTCGGTTTTTCAGCTAGAAAGAAGAACGAAAGAATGCGTGAAACTAAGAGGAAAACGATGACTTTAATAAGAAAATTATATTTTCATTAAAATGATTTTAGATAAGGGACATACTTTTTGGAGAACATTAATAAATTAGTGATTTATTAAGAATAAAATTCGAATTTAATACAAATTTCTGTTTTTGTATTGATAAAAAAAAAAAAAAAAACAATAAGCTGTCAGAGAGTTTCGATAAGAAGAATTTCGTCAATATTTAAATATTTCAAAATGTTGACCTCAGAGACAAATCTTAATTTCCGAAAAAGTCAATTATACCACGATAATGCATTTCGTTTTCCCATTTTCCGTTCGAGCGTGAGGTATAAAAGTTTATAAAGAGGTATGAAAGATGGGCTCGGGGAGTGAAAGTGGCCTTGGAAGCGCAAGTGGCAGTGCCCTTGACAGCAGAATCACGGCAATCGCCGCGGCTTCGAGATAAAACGATTGTCTTCGGCACAGCCGTCTCCTCCTATCGTCCTTCTCTCGCGAATAAGAATACGCGAGTAAGAAGCCGAGCGTTAATGCACATGCAAGAGCCGCCATAACGAACGAGTCGAGTAAGTGCATAGTACGTGCATGCACGTTTACCCGTGGCCTTCGTATCAGCTGTCTAGCTGGCGTCATTCAATGAGGGCCGTGCTGATCGCCGTAAACAAATACGCTGACGGACTGACGGATATTCTTTATGTCAGCGTAAATTATATTGCGTTATACGGCGTCTATTCGTCTCCGTTTTCCATTTTTAAACATTTTCATATTTTCATATTTTATGGCTCATTTTTATCGATCTAAATCTATAAATTTTAATACATGTCATTCCACCACGTATCTAATATAAGGCAAGCGATCGCACGTACGACGTTATGATTACATCATGTAAATGCAAGTCGTTCATATGTTCCTCATCATACTTTTCCGATCTTTCCCGGAATTGCATATAATAAAAGCATAAATACAAATCACATGGACGCGCCCGTGGAAATGTTCTAAGACATAGATTAAAAGATACTTAGATTATTCATTTAAGACTATTTATTTATCTTCAAGATATTTACAAGATAATGTAACTTGGTTAGATCTCAAGAAAATGTTATCGTAACGTAATTACGTACTTTGTAATTACAAAGAAATAATGAAGAAGGAAAATCTAATTGTGATCGACACCAAGATATCACAATCTTAAACTTAGAAATGATAAAAAGAAAAATCACCGAAATGATATACGTATATAAAAAATGAAAATTGTAATATGTATTATATCGATACTTAAAACGCTGCTTTTCTTATTTTCTCTGATGTCTCTAAATTTGTTTTGTTCACAACCGATATTGTCTGTATTGACACGTGTCCGAAAGAGATTTATTATTGTAACATATTTGAGAGATACCATATAATTCTAATTATCAACAGCATTCGTCCATACAACAAGCATACATTTTGTAAAAAACACAGAATGTAACTATAATTAAAAACCATCAAATATTAAAACAAAAAGAAAAACAATTCCTTTGCGTGGTTCGTTGTTGTGCAAAAAAAAAAAAAAAGAAATAAAATAAAATCTGACTTTACCATTCTCTCGACGATGCGAGGCGAGGCACGATATTTGTATTTTTAACGCACAATCATATATACATACACATTGCACATTGTTTGTGCAAAAGCGACTCGTCTATATAGCATAATTGTGACTACGAGAAATGAAACATCACAGATATTAGCGTAGCATGAATCTCGTAGCGTGTCGGATCTCGATTTTTAATTAAAGGAAAACGCCATTTTCCCGCGTCTGATTATTTATTCCGCGAAATCACGGAGTTGGAATATTACGCAAATGAGATGCAAAAATCGAAAGAGAGAGAGAGAGAGAGAGAGAGAGAAAGAAAGAGAGAAAATTCTGTTTCACGACTAGCTACGCTTTTTCCAATATACAGTATCACTCCTCCGAGATTCGCATGTTGACAACAAAAGCGAGAATAAAATTTCGCGTTCTCAACATTTCGGGAAAAATCCGAGCCCCGAGAAGGAATGTGCTTGCTTAGAAGATCGTGAAACGCGCGGAAATGTTTTCTCCATTTTTGCGAGATTCACGCGATCCACGATCATACAATGTCGCACCTATGTATCTCACGACAGGAACGGGGAGGAAGATTCTATTGTTATTTTTCCTAACACGCTTACATCATTATCACCTTTAATCCCGCGTGCCGCCTCCTCGAGAGGCGAGGCGCTCCGATTACGCGCGTGCTCTCGGAATTCGACGACGGAGAGAATATCGCCTCGGAGGAGAGACGCTTTTTGACGGAGATGATCTCCGCTATCCGCGAAAACGCGCCCCGGAACTTCCACCTCGTGGATTTTTTTCTTGGAATTTCGCGGAAAATCCCCGTCACTTGGCTTGCTCACCTCTTCGTCGTAGCGCTGGCCACATCGCCGGGTACTATCGCGACGACGTCGCCGCCGGCGGCGACGTCGTCGTCGTTCTGCGCCGTTGGCTTCTTGAGGAAGAACCGCGCGAGGACCATCGCGTCGCGCACAGCATATGGACGTACTAACGTCGAGCACAGCAGCAGCTACACCGAGAGCGGCAGCTCGGCCGACGAGGCGAGTATCGCCGTTAACACGTCGCACCACCGATCACGCACCACCGCACGGTCGTCGCGAGAGTCGAGAATCCGGAGCGCGATGCACGCACCGCATGCACGCACGCACGCACGCACGCACGCACGCACGCACGCATGAAATGTATCCCACTTAGTGGCGAGCGTGTTGAAGCACAGAGACTACAGACAGGATTTCAAGAAAGCTACCTTTGTCGTCTCTTCCGTCTCGCTCCTTCTCTTTTCCTCTGTCTTTTTCTTTTCCTTTCCCCCCTCTCTTCTCTCTCTCTCTCTCTCTCTCTCTCTCTCTCTCTCTCTCTCTCTCTCTCTCTCTCCCTAGAGTTATCTGCTGCCATTCTGATATCGGCACATGCTATCGACAGCGCTTGCTCGCTCGGTCGCTCGCTCGCTCGCTCGCGCGACGCAAATGCTCGAGCCAGATAACGCGACGCGCGCTATTTTGAATCCGTATAAATGTATAATTTCTATATCCCTATTTCTTTATTCCTTGTTGTTAATTGTTAGATCTATAGACTTTTAATAAATGTAACGTATACATCCCAAATTGGTAAACTCAATTCTATGTCTACAGACTTGACTTCAGTACCACTTACTCTAATTTATATTTTTCCAAATAAAAAAAAAAACCATACATTTAATATACGTTTATACTTGTTAATTAAAATATTCATATTGAATATTAAAGAGTTAATAATCAATAATTAATTTAAATGTAATAATTAATAATTGGGTAATAATAATTGATTAATGTTTTGCGCATAACATGCTGCTTCGAATCCGTAGAAGATAGGATCAAAGAAGCGATAAAAACGCTTGAAATCTTATTTCAGATGTAGAAATATTATTAGAGTTGATAACAGAGTTATCATAGTTGTAATTTATCTTATTTTGTTGTTGTTAAATTATCGTGTCACAGTATCGATGATGAAATATTATCGACAATTAACGCATTTCATGTCGCATTAATTTAATATTTGATGTAAAATATTAATCTTGCACTAACAATGATAATAATAATATATCAATTTATGTCAGGAAACTATTTCATGTTTACATTCTTCTTTTACAAAATATGACTTGACTTTTACATAATTTAACTTGTTAAAATGTTTTGTTTCACATTAAGTTTTTTAAATATTACATAAATGATTTCTCTCCACAAGAGCCAAATTTTGCAAGTGTAATAAAAACTTGTGTTTCAGATATTAAGACTTTTGTTTAACATATAATTATATTATGTATTATAATAAAAATATAATGTCAATTAGTTCAAATTATAACACTGGTCTATTTCAGAATCAAATTTGCACAGATATATCAATATTTAATATAAAAATATTAAATAAAATTTCATATGTATATTTTTTTTTTACAAAATGTGAAGTAACCTGAAGAGAGATCCCACGCAGCACGGACCATGTTAACAATAAGGAAATAGAGAAGTAACCTGTTAGTAAATATGTGAGCCTCCGGATGAGGAGACGACAGGACCACTCCGCTCACGTCCGCGGATGTTCCCGTTTCCTCGGTTTCTAAGTTGTACATCTCGGGTTGGGCCAGGGTCTCGGTCTCAGCAGGGGTGCGCATTCTCGTCCAAGTGCCAGATTACCAAAGGATCTGAAATAAAAATGCATTTTGTTATCCTTGACCATTAACTCTTAATGCAAATCGCAATTCTCCGCGGGAATTGTTTGCCGAAATTAATAAGTGGAAAACAATTATATTATGTAAATACATTAGCTTATATAAAAAAGTAGAATGAAGCGTTTTTTCTTAATTGAGAATTATGCTCAATCAATTTGACTGTGATTGAAAAAAAAATTTACGAAAAGATTCTATATATTTTTATTAACGATTTGGAAAGTGTTATATCAAAATTTATAATTTAAAGAAATAAATAATTATATTCCGCTGTCGACACTGTCAAATAGCCATTATTAAAAGCTCAAATACCAAAAACTTAATAATTCTAATTAAATTTTAATTTTATAAAAATATTTTTTTTATTTGATCGTTACGTATGATGATTAAAAATTTAGTTAGGATCCAATTATGCCGATTGTTTCATTCAATACTCGATACGTTATACAGTATCTGCATGTTATATCTGCATGTTATCACATTGGAATGAACAAAAATGAAAAGAGAGGAGTAAGAAATCACCTTCGGCGTAATAACTACTCGAGGGAAGTAACAGGAGGTTCGACGGAATGCCAATCTAGTAAGAGGTGTGGTATTTGTCCGCATACCGAACCTCAGCACTCGTTTTATTTTATGTTCAAATTCTTTAAGCCTCAGGCCTGACCCTCTTACTCAGGAATTTTTTGCAACAGTTAAGATAACCATCCTCAAAGCAACAATAAAAGATTCTATGAGGATAAATCGAATACAATAGATAAATCAAGTTGAAAGATGCATGAAAAATTATTGTTAAATATATTGTTACAAAGCAAAAAAATTTATCATATTATATTTTCCCTTTAGTATGAATCGGACAAAAGACTCGAAACATCATTCAACAGTTTCAGTTTGAAAATTCAAATTTCAAATTCGGATAAAAATAAACAATCGCGAACTTCAATTTCTAAAGTTCGAATTCAATTATTGAAGTAAGTTACATTAATTAAATTAAACTAATATTAATTTGGAATAACTTAATTAATAAATCTTGCATATTATTTCTTATAGTATTCGTTATAAGAAAACGTTAGCCTTTATTTATTTCGTGAATTATGATTGAAATTGAAAAAAAGATATGTTTTTTAAACTTAGGATTACCGATATGATGAGCAGGAGAATGAATTATATGTAATATTCGACGCACGTCCCTTATGCAAAAGAAGAAAAAAAGAAACCAGGAACTCTTCTAGAATGAGTCACTCGTAGGTGCGCCCTCGATTAATCCTGCGCACCTGGATCGAAGTCTTGCCAAGTTACTTGAACCTGGCAACCCCTGAAACCGCTGTTGACTCTAGCACGCAATATCCGCGAATATCCGTTTTCAATATTACCATAAAAAAATGTATTCTTTTTAAATTATTTGATTTTTACATAGTTCAACTAATGTTTTGTTTCATATTAAGTTTCTTAAATATATAAATGATTTCTCTCTACAAGAATCAAATTTTGCAAGTATAATAAAAACTTGTTTCAGAAATTAAACTTTTGTTTAACATATATTATTATATTATGTATTATATTATGTTTAACATATAATTATATTATGTATTATAATAAATATATAAATCGTTATCAAATTATACACACATCTACTTCAGAATTAAATTTGCACAGATACACAAATATTTAATATAAAAATATTAAATAAAATTTTTATAAGAAATTTTTAGGATGAAAAAGAACTTTAATCTGCATGCAGATTCATTTCATTTAGAAAGAATAAATAAAACCTGGTTATATTTCGAAGGGTTGCCAATTTTTCCTGAGAAACATAAATTTTAATGAGAAGGGTGTACACCCTCCGGTCTAATTCTATGCACCCTGTACGTAAATTGCGACTTTAATCAGATATAACTCATATGTCATCTGACAAAAATAACAAATAGTGGTATCGCATATGTTAGTCCGTTACTTGTCTATAATTATGTTATACCTTTTTTAAAAAAAGGAATGGAAATTAGAGATGTCAATATATTTTTCGCGTATAAATTTTATATTTTAATTAATTACAAAATAATTAACTTTATTGTTTATATTAATGAAATGATGATAAAAAACTGATGATAACTTAAAAATAACGATAATAAGAAAGAGCATAAAAAAATTAGTGTATTAAATTTTTATGAAAAATAAAATGATAATTATAATCCGCAATTTTATTTTGAGAATCACTGACTGTCTGCTGTCGAGGATCAGAACTATTTGGGTAAAGATAAAATACAATAGATAATTTTTCAATAAATGCGTTCAATAAGATACGTACCTTTTCAGAAGCTAAACTACACTATACAAATACGGAAAGTTAACAAACCTTTATTTAACTTAGAATATATCTTATACAAATCTGACAATTTGGAGGTTCAAGCTTATTTAACATGAAAAAGCGAAAATTAGTTTTACAGATAAAGATAACTTTCCAAAGATTATTTCTAAAGAAAATCCTATCCAAAGAATTCATAAAGGAAAAATACATCGCTGCCTGCGACATTCTGTGTGACAACGTTCTTTACGAGATCCCGCATAAATATCCGAATCCATTTTCTCCATTCTCTACCTCACGGTCTATCCTGCAAACATTACCTTTATGGGTAACACGACGTAAAAACGATTAGGAGACACTATCCGAGAAGAAGTGCAGGCTCGTGCAAAACGTCGCATGTGCGGATTGACCTGCGCATACAAAAGGGAGTCTATTCTCACCGGGACCGCACCAGCCCGGCTCCTCAGGGCTGACAAAAGTGACGAGGGTGGAGAAAATGAAAATCCATTTCCAATGTCGTTAAATAGATGTAATGCCGCGAGCGTGAACGGTTGCTCGCCGAAACCGCTTTCGTGCGTCATTCGCACGAACACGCAGTAGGCCGGTTTGTTACTACGGTTCTTGATCGACCAAGCAAGTTTTCTTTTTCTTTTCTTTACTCTGTTAATTACAGTCCGTTTTCTTTTATGGGTAAAACCTGATTAGAAATTTCATACACGTAGCTTTGTTGAATGATTTTTGACGTCACGGGATTTTCAGAAAGTATTTTTAAAAAATATCAAAAAGAAAATTAGATATTTTATATTACTGGATTTGTACTCATTTCGCTTCAAATAAATATCGTTTTGATATTGATTCGTTAATAATTGAATTTATCGACGGACATCGGATATTGATAAGAATAATAAATAAAATAGAAACCGAAACCAAAAAGATATTATCATAGTGAGCGTATTAAAAAGAATTTAAAAAGTATTTTTTAGAAAAGAAATGTTGAATTCATTGCACGTACAATCGTGCTCCGATCTTGCATTGACCTTGACTTATCGCGTTATCTTTGACTATATCGACTTATCTATTCTAAATTCTAATAAATCGAAAATAAATTTAAAATAAATTGAAATTAAATATATATTTAATAATTAGATAGAGCTATTTAATAAGATTTAACAAGATTATACATTTATTCTTTTCTATAAGAAATAAAATAAACGTAATATTACAAGAAAGATTAAAATATTTTTCGTTTTGATAAATATTTATTTAAAAAAAAATAAATATTTATACATAATATGTAGAAGTAAAACGTTACATTGCATTGGCTTCTCGAATCTCGAATTCATATAGCTTTAAGTATTTGTCAAATTTCCCAGTTGAATAAGCAGTAAAATAAGCATGCACATCGATCGAGCGAAAAATTCTAAATATGGAATTATATAGTGCCGTCCTGAATACACGTATAAATAGAAAGAAAAAGGGAGTAAATTCTAAAAATATACAGTCGGGCTTATTCGAAGATTGTGCATTTCGCGGTGTTTGTCTCGTGTGTATTATCGATTGCACGTAGTTGCCATGTATGAATGAAGCCGTCCCTTCAGGCCTCGTAAATAAACACATGAATCGTGACGCCGGATCTTTAAAGGATAGTTTACGCACGCTTATACCATCGCGCATCCTGGCATTGAAATCACCACTCGATAATGGCCAGTGATTGCAACGCAGTACGCGGTGCCCCGCGGCTAATCACCTACAACGAACCGATCCATACATTTTTTGAAAATTTTTTGAAAAATACCTTGCAAACATCATTATTTATTATTATTGATTACAATCATTATCACTTCTCGCAGTTTCATTGTATAATTTTTTTGTGTATATTTAAACAATTATAATCGTATAGAAAAACAATTGTTCGATATGCAAAGTAATTAAATTGTAATTAAATCCACCATGTATATTAAATTCTCTTCCACGTCCGAAGTACAAATTACGATCTAACAAAAGAGGTCCCCGATAATGAGAGACACTTTTCGTGTCATCTGATAACATTAACGCGCATTTCCGAAGTGTGACACTAACGCAGTTAAGCAATTCCTTCTTAAAGAATTCACACTTTATTTTCCTGATTTAACAATAATTCTATTTCGTTATCAGTATTCTTTATTTGTCAAAGATTTCGCTGGGTTAATGTCTATTTCTTAACTTTAAGAGTAAGTTAACTTTAATCTGAGTTTAACTTACTTTTTATCTGTTCTTAGTTCTAAGAATTAGAAAAAGATAAAAAGTAAATTAAATCAAGATTAAAATAGATAAAAATACGTGCTGATAAAAATACGCATCCTAAATCTTAAGTTATTTCTTCCGTTTGTTAAAGATTGTCATTTAAATATTTGAATTAGAGATAATTAGTGATTTAATCATATCATTGAATTTAATGCTGTCAGTGCTTTTGAAATTTATACTGGCATTAAATGCAATGACACAATACTTTTGAATGTCCCATAATGTTTCCTTTAACAAGATTAATCTCTTTTGTATGATCCAGTAAAGCATTTTATTACTCGAATAAACCTAATTTTTTTAAATCTAATTAAATTCCTCTTTCTGTCGTAGAATTACAGACTACTAGAACATTCCAGTATAAAATGTTTTCCTGATCTATAATTTACATAAATTATGCTGTTATTATAATTCCGCCACGGTTGAGATATATCAATAGCACATTTCTCAAGAATTTTGATTTATTTGTTACGCCGTCACTTAGATCTTAAATCACACGAGTGGAATTATTCCCGCAGTGGTGAAAGGGTTGATTAACGTATCAAATCCGACTATGTATTACACAAGAAAATAGAATATAGATGTATAAAATAGTTACAAAGAGCGCGATCTATTAAAATGTAGATTTTAATTTTATCATTATCCAAAACATAAAATTTTTCAACGATAAAATTCAGCAAATGTTTATGTCATAATAATGTGCGGTGAGGTGTAAAATTTTCAAATGTTACATTCATTGAAAAGAAAATTTGAATTCTGTAAGATTATAAACTATTTACATAATACAAACAAAAGCACTTTTATTGCGTCATTTTACGAAGAATTTTAAGTGAAAGCAAGAAAAAAAAAAAAGAAAAAGAGATTGGCTGGAGAGTCAGAAGAATCATGATAAAGATTGGATTCTTTTGAACAAGAGAGCAAAAACGACGAGAGAAGCGACAGGAATCTTCCTAAAAAAAAAAATCCGATTGATATTCATTTCCATCAATGTAGATTAACTTTAAGCTTTAAGTTTAATTTACTCTTATCTTTATCCTTTTCTAATTCTTAAATCTAAAGCGAGATGAAAAGTAAATTAAATTAAAAGATTAAAATTAATGATTAACATTAATCTACAATGGTAGAAATGAACGTTACTCGGTCATGTCAATCGTCACGCGAGGACGACGTGTCCTTTCGCATCTAAGCCCGTTCGTTTTAATTGCACTCCGTGCACCTTCGGCGAATCGGTTGCACGCACCAGTGCGCACCAAAGGTCATCGCACATAAATCGACGTAAAAGCGTATCGTTTACTATACAAGGCATACGAGTGACCCACGAGCGGAGCGCCCGAATTTAAGGTGCAAATATCCATTTCCAGCGATGTAAATTAACTTCAATCTCTCACTTTTATTTCTTTTTTACTTTTCAAAATTAGATATAAAAATAAAGAACAAATCGAGAGTAATAGAAATAAACGTAAATCATCTTGATTATTAATCAAGTTTGGCAAACGAGCCGAAATTCGCTTCCGCGCTACTCTCCTGCCCTTTGACCTTTAACCATCGCGTTAAGTCGAACGCGTCAAACGTCACTCTTTAAAAAGAAAAAAAGTGAAACTATGTACCAGAGAGATTTCGTATAAAAGTAACAAACTTTGCGAAATGTTCAGACATTGTCGGAAAGCCGTGTGTGAGAAACTGGGCGAGAAAATCGCGATGCGAAGGAAGATAAAATGATGCGCGATACCTGCGAAAGTTTCTCAATATCGATATCGCGCAAAAATCCAATTAGGAATCTCCTTGCCTGTACCTCTCCAGCTCGCCTCGGGGATGCATAAATATTACGTCTATCTAGTTATTACGTCAAGTAGTGGAAGCAAAGGATGAGAACACGACAGGTCAGAAAAACGAGCAGTCCTTCGTGGCCGATCGCGGCTGCAAGGCGAGCTTTCACTTTTCTCGATTTGCACAAGCGCGAACGAACGCACGCGCACGCGTTCGCTCGTTCGTTCGTTCGCGCGAATCCGTTCGGTTATTCTCGTCGTCGTCGACGTACGGACGATGCGGAAGCTCTCCTCGCGGGAGATGGGGGATGAACGTGCGCTCGTTCCTCCTACGCGGGAGACGAACCGGGAAGGAGACAGACGTATATATGTGTATGCGGGCGGGCGGGCGCGCGCGCGCGCGCATCTCTTATCGATCAGAGCGCTTGCTACCCTTTTGACGCTCACCTGAACGTCGCTCTCCGGCGCGACAACGGAAGCGATGGCTGCTATTATTAGTATTGCTGGTGTTGCTATTGTTGCTATCGTTGCCATCCACGCTCACCGCTCGGCGACGTAGGGAGGCTCTGTCTCTCTCTCTCTTCTTTCTTCTTCTGCCGAGAGCGTCGTCGCGACGCTACATTCGCCGTCGCAGCGGCTCGCCGCGAGCGCGACTCGAGGGCTGGCTGTTCTTCCTCGCCGCGCGGGAAGTCTCCTTCGTTGTCGTCGTCCTCGTCGCCGCAGGCACAAGCCGGGGAAACACGCAATACATATTACATCCGGTCTGTCGAGGAGCGAAATCCGAGGTGCGCTCGGTCGCACGCGCGCGTACTCGTGTTTATATCGTTGGCGACGTTCCCGGTTTACCCGCTCCGCTTCGCGCAGCGAACAACCCCGTGGCGATAACACCCCAACGCGAGACGCGTTCGACGGACACTGGACAAAATGGCGCGCGTCATTGTCCCGCGACTCCGACGCCAGAGCGCGCCCGGTCGCTACGACGGACCGGGCCGACTTGTGACGGGACGCGACGGGACGGGCGGGTAGGATGAGGAGGGGAGGGGTTGGCTGCGACGTCACACCGCACCGCGATGAGGTGCGGAGAGAATAGTGGCGAAGAACGGACAGGTTCCTGTCGGCCCCGAAACCACGCCTCCTCGGTATTCAAGTCGCGTCGATAGCGATCACGGCGCTACGAAAATTATCTCTCTCGGGAGGACCTAGCCTCGGAGGCGTTTTTTTTCAAAACTATCGCATCGAAAATAACTGTACTGTTTTTCGCTTCCCCGACGATCTCGGGCAAACTGGTATTCCCATTGATGTGTTCAGGAGGGAGGGCCAAATTCATCAAAATTAAAAAAAGAAAAAAATTAAAAAAATAAAAGTTAAAAATAAAATTATGATTTACAAAATCTAATATTTTTCTCATTCAAAATTAGGAAACGAAGAGATGTTCTAAGCTCTAAAATATTCAAAATAATAATTCATTAATGCAAAAAATTGCTATTTATGTGTTAACAGATTGATATTCGCCCTCCGAAAATCTTGGATACATTCATGATATCTCACAAGGATTTCTGCGTCCCCATCAATTTGGAAGAACAAAAGTGAATCGAAAATTGCAATTGTTGTAAAAAAGATATTAAAAAAATTAGAAAAATTGTTCTCGTTTCTAATCTATTATCTTTTAAAATACGCTTTAAAATACGTTATTTGTAAAAAAACGTCTCGAAGATATGATAATTAGAAGCGAGATATTTTTCGTGCGAATCCTGAGAATTGCAAAATCTAATAATTGCTAAATGAAATAATTGCTAAATGAGTTACATTAAAACTCGATTTTTTTGTGTCAGTGACTATAAATATTTTTTATTGTGTTCGAATAAAAGGTATTATATAAAAGGTATTATGACTCAGGATAGAAAATTATAAATTAATTTAAATTTCATTATAATTTTATTTAAATTGTTATCATAAAAAGAGACAAACGATTAATTTAATCTTTATCTTAATTTTACTACGAAAATGTGAAAAGAAGTTTCTTGATTGTAAAATCGATATCAGTTGATGAATGTAATACGTATGTCTATTTTTACAGGACAAAAAAGCAGCAGATATATCTCGAGATAAGAGATCAAATTCTAGCTCATTTGTCGCCGAGATTCCGTCGTTCTTTGGATCGTTTCCGAGTCGGCGTCGAGGGAGGATAGCGGGGTGACGAGTACTGCTTCCTGGAAACGTTCTTTTCTTTTCCAAGAAATGGGGTGGTCAGGCTCCGGATTCTGCGTCTCTTTAAAAGGCGCGCGCAGAAGCTATACATCTTTTTTGTGTATAATATATGATGTTTCTAAATATCTTTGTATCCAATTTTATCTTATTACCAAAATGAATCCATATCATGATAAATGAAAAGTTCATATATGTTTGTATCCAAAAAAATACACAAAATAAGAAAAATTGTTGAAAAATTAGAGAATCAATGCCAAGTTACAATTTTCAAAAAAATCACAAAAAAGTTATAAATAATTTTACGATGGTATGATTTGGTTTATATAAACTTCTTTGTGACGTGCATTACTGTAGAAATTTATTAAACACAAAATAAAAAATGAATGAAAATCTATAAAAATCTATAAAGATAAATATCTATTACGATATGATAAGAAAAATTAAATTACGCATTAAAAGAGCTCTGTAGGGCCTAGGAATCATGTCATCGTACTACATAACTGACTTCGTCTCATTTCGCTTCTTCTTCGATAAGCATAATCGTTCGTTCGTCTATTGACGCTCATCCGTCCTCCTCCCTCTACTACTTCCTTGTACTCGAAAGTTTCTTTCTGGTCTGTAGCCGCAACCTGGTCGATTCTCAAGTGACGTCACATTCGCTCATCCATCCCTTTTCATCTCGTAGTAACCGTGACCGTGATACTCAAGGTCTCGCGTAAGCGCCTACACGTTACTTGGAAAAAGTGTAGGAGTGATGAGAGAGAGAGAGAGAGAGAGAGAGAGAGAGAGAGAGAGAGAATTCAAAAATAAATCTGCATTTGAGAAAAATAGGAATATATCAAACTTATCATTTATAGGCGAAACTTAAGAATTTTCAAGATAACATAAATATGTAAATCAGAGAAAAATATATTAAAATTTAGTTTAATATATTGCTAAGCGATATTAAAATTTGTATATAAATTTGATCTATTAATAAATATCATCTTATTATCTAAAACAATCTTTATTTTAAAAATACATATTCATAGAAAATTAGATTTTTTTACTAATAAATTATTGCATGTCATATTCTGTAATAATAAGTTTTTAAAAGTTCTGTAGTTGTATCTGATTCATTTTGTAAAATTTTTATAGTTTGTTTTTCTATAAAAATATAAACGTAATAAATTAATTACTAGGTAAGACTTCATCTCTTCTATTTCTTAAATTCTAAAAATATATACATTGAACGAAAATCTTTCTTAAATATAAAGCTAGGTGAATAATGATGCTCACTGAAAGCTAAGAAAACTTAGTTTCCATTGTCGCTTTTTAAGTTTTTGTATTCACGTACTACATTTTCAACTTTTGCAAAAGCTTGTAAAAAATCGTCTTCCTCCAAACCAAACTGTTTATATTGATGCAAAAAAGCCGCAGATTTGTAAGAGTTCCATGCTTTGTCTAGATATATGTCCAATGGTCGATATATCTTGGAATTATTGCTAACCAACGCTAGGAATTTGTCCCTATTTAAAAATCTACGTTCCTGATGCAAATGAGTAAACGAATTCAGAGTAATCCATTCTGGATACAGATGTCTTTTCTGTAGATTTTCTGGGTTTATAACATCATTCTTCAATGATTTGCCACGTGTTACAAGAATATTGGACACACAAGGGCTGTACATATGAGATATTATTGTTTTGCTTAATGTAGGGTTTGGTGCCTTTAGTTGTACGTTCGTTAATTCCGCTTGTAAATTTGAAACTCGAAGCGTTTGCTTCAGATGTTGTACATATATCTCCCACTTGTGCGTAGATTCATATTGCAAAGATGTCGCAGGAGTATGTGGTGTACTCTTGATGGTTACAAATCTAAAATTGGGATATGCAGCTATTTTGGACAATAAAAAATTCATGTTACACTTCACATTGTGGATAGGTTGAAAAACAGCAAGCAGATTTTCAGAAATGATATTGTTCATGTCATGCAATGTCGTATTAGAATTTTTCAACAAATTGGTACACATGGAATGCATCTGCTCGTTCTCGAGTAACACAGAAAGATCGGCTCTATCTGAAAACTTGGCTAGAGTCAGCATAGTATTGTAATTCTGGGTACAAACTTCCCCAAATGTAAACGGTAACACAATTGCAGCAATGATGGGTTTGGTCTCATATTCCTCACGTAAAAGTTCTACCATGTAGCTTCCGATACCAGATCCTGTGCCACCGGCTGAACTAAGAAGCAGGAGAAATCCCTGGGAATGATCCAACTTCTCAATCTCTTGTCGTGTAACATTCAGCACCGCATTTGACAGATGTAGACCGTTCACCATGTAGCCATAAGCCCAGTTGTTGGCAGAACCACCATCAGACTGACAAATAATATTACTCGTTTGATAGACCCATGACGCATTTACATTCTTGCATATCTTGTTCACAACCTTGTCTTCAGTATCGATGAGAATCGCTTTTGCAACATGCTGTCCGTACTCCGTGACGCCGTCGAACCATCTTTCGATTGTGCTTTCCGTATACTCGTAATTCGCACCATAAGAGACGCCGGTATTCGAGCATTCGATATCAGAAATTACCTTTGAGAACAGATTGTGTCCCAGTTGATTCCCGCATTGTCCGAATTGCAACGTGAGCATTTCCCACGATGCATATGATTCAATGCTATTAACATTAACAAGTCCTTCCACGAAAAATATGATCTATCTGTCAATATGTATAAATTTCTTAACCTGCAAAATATTTTTAATACAAAAAAATTTTTAATATGTCCTGTTTTTATTTCGATCTTATTTGCTTTTCAAACCTTACAGAAGATAATCATGCTGTCTTCAAATCTGCTATTAAAAAGCTGTAGCTTATTAAAAAATCAAATTGCTTGAGGCGAAACACTTTCTGAAAAATTAATTAAAAAGAAATTACGATTAAAACGAAAATCCTTTATAAAAAAAGGAGACGTTAAGTCGATTACTCGCATTTCTCGAAGTTATTGTTGCCGCTTTTCCGCGATGCTGATTGGTTCTTTTGCTGCGCTAATTCGTGAGTTACTGTCAATTTATGACAATTTGTAAAAGGCGGGCGAGGTTAGTAGTGAATGAAATTTTCGATTTTGAACAAGGACAAAGATAAGATGAACAAGGATGAATGAGTTTCTATTTTTCATCACGACGGTACATCGCTACCATCACGAATAATATAAAAATATATAATATGAAAAGCTTAGTGACGCGTAGCGCGCGCCTGTATGTCTAGTTATAAATAAAAGAGCACATATGGGTGGTGTGTGTGTGTGTGTGTGTGTGTATTATATATATTATATATAGTGTGTATGTGGTGTGTGCCATAGGCTGGAGCATGAATTTCATTTATATTTATTTACTCCACGTGACTTTAAGCGGTGTCTACAATGAAACTTGAGAAATTGGCCAACAATCGATTATTCTTCTATAAATCCATTATGATTGGCCAATTTCTTAAAGGTTCGGCAGGAGAGATTATGGAGACTTCTATCGGAGATGAATTCTTTTTCATCCATATTACGGCCAAAATACTGCGAAAAAAGCTATATAATTATGATATTTATAATCAGAATATTTGCCTGACGAAAGCTACAGAGCGATTTTTCTAAGAAAATGTGTGAAAATAAATAATTTATTTTATGCGTAAATAGATTTGCACTATAGGACAATAAGATGCAAATATTTTCATCTATTGTAAATTTTTTTTTTAAAGTCAAATTGCAAAATCCCGCTCTGTAGCAAGAGTCATAATTTTATAAAAAATACGTAGAAAAAGGCTCATGGCAAAATATTACTTCTATGAGATGATATATGGGTGTACTCAAATATATATCTGCACTGTAAATAAAGAGATAGTTACATTTATTTTAATTATTTAAGAGCTAAATTGCAAAATTGGCTCTGTAGGTACCTTCGTAATTGTAAAAGAAATTATCTTAGCAAAGTTTCATGACGAAACATCGTTTCTATAAGACAAAATATAATTGAGTACAGATACATCTGCACTGTAAATAAGAAGTAGATAATCATTTTAGATCAAGTCGGAGTTAAGGCCATTGCACGTGAAAAAATTTTAGTGGTAGGTAATCGTAAAGTCGTAAGCGAATTGACGAACTACAATCGATTATTTTTAGACTGTAAGGAGAATAATTAATTCTGATTGATCAATTTGTTTATGATCTTACGATTAAAATTTTTTTAGTGTCAGTCCACAATAAGTATTTAATCTTTAAGTTGTAAAAAATTGCCAATCATAATCGACTATAATATAATCGACACTATTGTAGACGCACAATGCGAACAAACCTAAGTATCGGTCCACAATAAGTATTTAATCTTTAAGCCGTAAGAAATTGACCAATCATAGTCGATTATTCTTTTCATATTCGATTATAATTGGTCAATTTCTTACTTCTTAAAGCTTAAATCACCTATTGTGGACCGACACTTATGTTGATTCTCAAGCCATAAATGTGATTTGTCTTTGATTGCAGGTTAGGAACTCGCGTGGTTTCCGACGAAACGACGATTCTTACTTATGTCTGATTGCACGATAATTAAACTATAAAATGTTTAATAGTGTGAGGCGAAGACTGCTCATCTCGGTTGGGAATTTCTTAGTGCGGTCTGTTCATGAGGAAGCTCTGTCATCATCCAAACTCCGTTTCAGTGCGAAAGCACATTTGAATAACGCATATAGACGACTTTACTCTCAGATAGCAATCAAGGACCAAAATGTAACGAGTGCCGACCTGAAAAACTGGAATGATAAATTGAACGAGGAGAAGCTGCACGCATTTCTGGCCGACCCCGAGAACAACAAACGCTTTCAAATATTAGAACTAGAGGTTGACGTTTTGCGGCATAATGCCGAGAAAGTTCCAAATAATATTACAGCAACAGATTGGTTGATGCTATTAGACATGAAGAGCAAGACAAAGAGAAAGTAGGTTTTTTATTTTTCCATTTTCATTTCAGGTGTTTCTAAATTAAACATTGATTTCCTCTGATTAAGATGCGTTTCTCTTTTCATACAGAAAATATCTTGACTTTTTGTGGACTAAAGAGACATTAAAAGAAAAGAATAAAGCGAAGAAAGAGTTGAAAAAAGCCGAGTTTGCTAGAAAAAAGGAGATGGAATCTGAGGACACGGGTGAAATGAAATATGGACTCCTATATAATACATTATTTATGCGTATCTATGAATCAACTATTAACCGTTTCTACAATGGCAAATTAATTCAGAATATAATGTTTGAACCAAAGATAGTATTTGATTGTGGTTATGATGATTACATGAACCAACGGGAGATACATAATTGCGCCAAACAAATATCCATAGCATTTGCCGATAATCGTATTCATGTTAATCCTCTGTGCCTTTATCTATGCAACTTCAACTACAACGGATTACTTAAGCAGTACCTTCATCAGAATATACCTACTTTGTTAAACGATGATTTTCCAGTGGTTATAACATCACAGTCTTATTTAGATATATTTCCAAAAAATCAGTTGGTATATCTTACTCCACATTGTCGGACGGAACTAACTGAATATGATCCAGATATGACCTATATTATAGGTGCATACATAGACAAGGTAAATTGAAGAGATAACAAATTTTTTTTATAATTAAACTGATACACTTGTATTTAAAATAAAATAAATATATGTTTGAAGTGTGATGAAAGAGACTCTTGATGCAAAATAAGAAAGAACAGATGAATATATTAAATCAAATTTTTGTTTATAGGCTGATTCACAACCATTATCTTTGGCAAAAGCCAAAAAGGAAGGCATTTGCATGGCCAAATTTCCTATAGATAAGTATCTTAAGTGGGGTAGTAGTTCGTCAAAGAATCTCACGATCAATCAGTCGTTGAAAATAATGTTGGACCTGAGACACACGAGAGATTGGAACGAGGCATTGAAAAATGTGCCAAATAGAAAATTAAAGTCCACTAGAGTATTAATGTTAAAAAGAAAAGTGGAGAAATGTTTATTCCAATCATCCACTCAGTCTAAACCTAATGTTTTAAAGGATTTTACGTTCCAGAATAAAAAAAAATATTAATCTTTAATTATTGTACATATTAGATTGCAATAAATTATATAAAGAATTTAATTATAGACCTGTTAATTATATTATGTTCCTTGTATTTTATTTTTAAGATTAAAATTAAAAGCTTCATAGGATTTCATAATATAAATTAGATTAATAAATAAATAGAATCAAAATCAATTCCTCAGCAAGCAGGATCTTGGTTGCTAAATTTCTATGTATGAAATAAAATTCAAATTATTTTTTTTTATTACCAATTACGTGCCACTATTTTTAGCAGACTTACAACGTGGTTTTCTGTAGTCAATAATCAAATATCTATATCTAATATCCTTTTAATATCTCTTATATCCTAATAAAAATCATTTTTATTATTCCCCCCCCCCCCCACAGGAAATATATATTGCGAATTGTAAATTAGATTTATATGAGATTATTTGCTTTCTTGAATTTATCGAATTCAATAATGAATTGTCTGAACTATGTATTGCATGATTTTTACAGACTTTTATGTTCATCCTGTTGTTTTGTTATCAAATGCAATTATGATAAAAATCTCATCTAAAAGATAAAAAGAACTAACTTGTCTACTCTTTGTTATTTTTGAGTTTTAACAGAGAGAAGCTTAAGAGCCTATTCAGACAAACTTGCATAGCAGCATAACCATATGTATAAGGAAAATTACCCAATCGCATTTCTATCATAAAGATACATGTAAAATGCGATTGGATAGACCCTGAAGCCTAGTCTACAATGACATAACATAAGGCTATAAGGCTATAAGGCGTGGTTGTAAGACTCTACTTAAATGAATTATTTTCATTTCTTATGCTTAACAATTTTTATGTATAACTGTGCTGTATACTGTGACGTAAGAGGTTGTTAAGCATAAGAAATGAAAATAATTCATTTAGGTTCTTACAACCACGCCTTACAGCCTTACAGCCTTATGTTATGTCATTGTAGACTAGGCTTGAGAGTGGTCATGGCCGCGTTTTAGCTGGAACTTTATTCGCGTAGGTAAGGTACACGATTTTGTGGTTCTCTTCCGTGCTAGACACAAGAGTGATAAAGACGGACGATATGGACACGACTGTCCGTCTTGATCACTCTTGCATCCTCTCTGCTGCTTTCGATTATTTGAAATTGATTATACTGAAATTCCAGATGGCGTTACCAACGCTCGTGGGTCCTTTTGTGAAACAAGGTTAAGTTCCGACCTCCCGCTTGGATTTAAACAATTTAATGCAACAATTTAATTAATTGTAAAAAAACTTAACTATGGCGGGAGGAAAAAATAGTCAGACTGGATTTCAACCGGTAAGATAATAATACATAAACTACCAGAAATTAATAGAGCATAATATGTCAAAGCACTTGTGATCTAATCTGTTTCCTGCTTTTTGCCTTGTTTTGCAAGGATTCTGATGTTCATATTACTTATGAAGAGCAACAAAAAATTAATAAATTCGCCAGGCAAAACGCGAAGTTAGAAGATTATAAAGAAGAACTTAGAGTAAAGCAGGTAATTAAATTAAAAGAATCAAAGATTCATTTTTTATGACTATTGACCTTATTTGGTCAAGAAAAAGTTTTATGTAATTTATGGGCAATAATCGGTCATTTGCAATCAATAGAACGAATTGAAGAATTTGGAGGATGCTTCCGATGAACTGGCTCTTATGGATGATGATGTAAAAATACCTTATTATATTGGAGAAGTATTTGTCTATCATTGTCTTGAAAAGACACAGGTGATCATATAATAATTATAATTTTTAACAATATTTATGTCAGAAATCTCAAATAGTTTAATTCTTACTTTTATTCAATTTTATGCTGTTAATATTTTTATTTCTGTATCCAATCAATACTTAATAGATATCTTTTTTTCTTAGAATTCTTTGGAGGAAGCTAAAACTAAGAAAAAAGAAGAGATTGTGAAATTAGAAAACAAATGTGCAGATTTGAAAACCATCATGAGTGAATTAAAAACACAATTGTACGCAAAGTTTGGTAGCCGTATTAACTTGGAATCTGAAGAATCAGAATAATATTTTTTTTTTCATTTTTCTTTTTTCTTCTTTCACATGTTTACAACCATTATGTATTGAAAATTTTATATTATTCGCCGATAAAATTTTGTTCATTTAAATTATAGTTAATAAATAATATGTACATACAGTCACATATTTATGAAGTGCTAATATATTAACTGTTTGAGTATCGCGATGCGATTAGTTTCTGCCAGTGTACTGTTAACTGTACAATTACAAACAGAATTTATTTCTTTTGCTTGAAACTTTTGCTTTCTAATTATAATAATTCTTGATATAATATCCATATAAAATATGAATAAAAAATCAGAATGATCATGCCGCTTGACACTTTTCGGTCATATTTATCACAAATAGCTATGGTACTCGGGCAATTAATATGAATTCCCGAAATGCTTTACCTAAATACCTCATATGTTTACTTGCAACCATATGTTTCATAAAAATTAGTTTTGACAAACTTGTATACCAAGTAATCTTGGCCTTGTAAAATTTTTCCTATCAAAGCTAATCCTAATTTCTTCACAAAATGAGTTACCACAATTACCTTTCACTTATAAATCGATATCTCGTAATGTAATAAAAAATAAAAATAAAATAAATCTATTCAATTTATTATTTATTTTTTTTAATTCTTTCTTTAACCTATGCAAATGTTCGATATTAAAAATAACTAAATTTATAAAAATATTGATCGATAATAAAACGGATTAGAGCATTGCCAAAGGTAATTAACTAAAATTACCAATGGAACTGAGCCTAAAGATTAAGTAACACAGACTAAATATTGCATAGGATAGAACTGATATTTGGATAATTGCCAATTTGATCTCATTAGCATAGCAGTACAAAAACAATTAAGAATATTCAATAATGTTTTATTTATGTATTTTAAAACTGAACTAACTTTATAAATTTCGAATAATTAAACATTATATATACATTATTTAAAATATTGTATTATAATTATTTGTTAATTAAAGTAGACATTACAGACAGAGTAACTATCATAATTTGAACATGATAATGCTGTGTAAATAAACATGTATATAAGTAAACATGATATATTATTGAATAATATAGTATAATTAAATTTAAAAAATTAAAGATATGTAAAATAAATAATCATTCATATTAATATTTATATTAACAAACGTTATAAATGAATATGGATTTACAAGGAAAGTAAATTCAAAAATTTTAAGACTGTCAATAAATAGTCTTTATTTAATCACATAAATATATTTTTATAGATAAATTCTATAAAATGAATTCAAGCAACCATAGAAAATGGGTGCAGTGATATTATATATAGAGATATACATAGTACAATGCTCACTTACAGGAGAATTTGTTGTCTACGTTTTTACTTTTGGTCAATCGTTTGTGCATAATGAATGCTCAAGTAATTCCTGCACCGCATAGTCTTTTTCTGTCATCCGGCTTGAGATAAATTTAGTTTCACCGGCTTCAATGTTCTCAGTACATGTTCTACCATAGCTTATTCTGTTACTGTCTAAGGGCAACTTTTTGAATATCGTGATCCATAACGTAATCATTATAGTGTTTACATAAAACATATATTAATAAAGTTTTAATATATTATACATAAAAATAAAATCTTTAAAGTCTTAATAATAAGCATAAAACTCGAACATTATACAAATAAAAATAGTGAATAAGTTTTTGAAGGACGCTTCAAATCTTTTCTTTATTATTTTATATATATATATATATATATATATATATATATATATAAAAATTTATTATTTTTATAATTTATATATTGTGTGTGTATATGTATTTTGCATAGTATTAATAATACGTGACAAATTTAAAATATAAAAAAAAAAGAGGGAAGATTCTATCTAACATTTTTCAAGTATAACAAAATATCTTAAGAATTGTCGACAAAAGAGATGGAGATAGCGAAGGAGCTTGTACTCACTCTCAAACAGAATAATAAATCGCATGTTGGATACGGATTACAAAAAGAGTGCGAAGCTCTCGTTGGGCATATCCTACAAAATATGGTCAGATCCCAGATGCCTCCTCTGCACGCTATAATGAAGAATGAAGAAGACTCTATTAGATATAGAGAAGAAGGTAAATATTTTTCTATTTCCTATTATGATATTAATATATATCAATAATATATATATATATATATATATATATATATATATATTATAATATATTTATCTAATTCGAACAAATTTTCAGGTAATCAACACTTCGTGATGGGCGATGACCTGGAAGCTATCGAGTGTTACACCATGAGTTTGGCATACGCTGACAGCGACGAACTCATGGCATACGCACACGCGAATCGATCCGCCGCTTTATATAGGAAACAATTGTACAAGGAATGCCTGATAGACATTGACGCGGCTTTGTCTCATGGATATCCAAAAGAGAAGCAAAGAAACCTAAAGGACAGAGGTGACAAGGCGATAATGGAGATAAAGAAGTTGCTGCAAACAGACTCGATGGATATCGATCGTACAAGTTTATGCGATGGAATTGAAAAGTCTGCGGTAAAACTAGAAAACACTGAGTATATAGAAAATGCATCAACAATGGAAAACAATGGTCAAGGGACGCTGAAGAAGCGAGACGCGATGACCAGCGAAAGTTATCTTCATTGCGCAACGAAAATTCCACCGCAGAAACCGAGGTATTTGCAAGAGGAGGATTTTTCCAAGTTAACGTACGGCCCAAGCCGTGAAGTTCCTGCCGTCAGTGACGGTGTCACGGTATCCTTCTCCGAAAGATACGGTAGACACTACATGGCAACACGGGAATTTAAACCCGGCGATATAGTTAGCATCGAAGATCCCTATGCACACGTTATCTATGAAGAACGGTGAGTCGCTAATTATCATATCTACTTTCTATTAGGGATCACTGTCCGCAGATTAACGACAAGAGCGCGCTTGAAAATGATGGAGATATCAATTTTCCTTTTTTTTTTTTGTTTTTACTTTAAAACTAAATTATTTGCTGCACATTTAAAGATATAAAATTTTTCGATATATTTAAATGTCTAAGTAAAAGATGAAAATGAACATAATCGTCTCGCAATTAAGAGCGGATCGGACGTCTTTTGAATTTTACTTTTTCTTTGATTTGTCATCTGTTGAAATTGAAGCAGAAAAACAAGATAAATTATTGTAAGTTAATGATTAATGTGATTAAAAATTTCAAAAAGAGTAGGAAAAAAAGTTTCCATCCAAATGTAATTTAATCAATTATATAAAATAAAAAAAGCAAAAAGTTTGGGATATGTATTGAGCCAGTAATAAGAAAGACACTCTCTCGATTAAAGTAATGTAATGTACTTTCGCGTTTTACAGGTATTACACGCATTGCCATTATTGCCTATCCAGAAGTTACAATCTAATACCATGCCCAAAGTGCCCGGTGGCTCAATATTGCTCCGAGAATTGCAGAAAACTGGCGTGGGAAGCATGCCACGAGACGGAATGTCCCATTCTAAAGCTGTTAACAAACTTGCTCAATGTCGACAAGGATAAAATAAGAATGATCTCGAAGATCATTCGATTGCTGATCGTAGTGACCGAGAATGGAACTCGAATCGAGGAACTGCAGCAAGATGTGAAAATTGCAGAGTCTAATCCAGGTATACCGATACATGGCGTTTAAATACTAATTAAATGCTATGATCATGCGATGATCCTTTAATTCTTTCTGTTGTAGACGATAGAACGGCGGGCTTTACAGACACCGGAATATTAGACAGTTTTAGCGGCCGTTCCGCACTGAGCCTGGCGACCAACATGACCACGAGACCACTGATCGGAATCAGCGCGTTCGCCTGTATCTCAGCGCTCGCGGTAATCCTTTTAGCTACGCAAACCAAATTTTTCCAAAAAAAAAAATACGAGATTGACGATCTGAGGGACATCAGCGAATTTTCCGAGCTGAAATTTGGCGCCAGCATAATGTTCCGTGCCTGCGTGATAATGTCTTCTAACTGTTTCTCGGTGAGCACGCGCTTTCCCTTTCTCTTTCTCAGGCTCGTTTCAAAAATCCAAGAGATCTTCTTTAAGATGTTCAATTGCGCATTACGTTTATCTCGTAGATACAGCAGGAACCAGGGATCGTGTCGGGCTCAGGCCTGTACGTGGCTCACAGTCTGTACAATCACTCCTGCGCGCCGAATACCTTTCGGCATTTCGAGGGGCTGACGATGATCACGCGTGCCTTGACACCTATACACCCCGGAGAACAGATATTCACCAGCTATGGCGGCGTTTATGCGCACATGTCGCGACCTGAGAGGAAGCAGAAGATCCTGCAGGATTACTTCCTCGACTGTGATTGTCCGGCGTGCGAGAACGATTGGCCGACGTACAACGAGATTCTGCGGGATCACATTGGGTCCATCGCCAAGAACAAACAGCTAGTGGAAAAATTGAGGCCTTTCAGGGAGAGATTACTCGCAAATATGTACGATATCGAGGCGGTGAAAGTCATTCTCGATATATTATACAAGGAAGTCAGTAAACATCCATGCGAGGAAATACTCCATGCGGAGCAATATTTGAAGAGCTATTATTTGGGTAAATTTAAATGAATATTGCAAATGCTTCGTGCTTCAGCGTAGACTTATATCTAGCCCTGCTTATTGCTTTTCGCTTTGACAATGATCGCTTGCTTATTTTCTTGATACCTGCAAAATGTAATCATCTAATGTAATCATGTGCTTTGTTTCCTCAACGCAGTCAATAAAACTACTTTTGACAGCATCACCGAAGCAATTTTTTATGAGCTTTATTTTCTGCTTTCTTAATTTGCTTAATCAAAACAATAATTGGATCATGTATAGTTAATATAAGACATATTCTTTTTGGATTTCAGATCCATGAATCATAAAAAAAATATGATGGTAAGTTGATAATCGTTTGGAGCATTCTTTTCCTTAAAATATTATAGATTTTAACCATATATTTTAATTGTAAAATATCTTGTATTTAAATTGTATATATAAAATATCTTTTAGAATATTTATAGATTTTAAGATTATATTTAAGATTATTTATATATAAAACATCTCATATATGATTCATAATTAATTAAGATAATTTACAACATAATTTTACTTAACTAAGCATATAATATCGAAAATAAACCCGTTATATTTTTATCGTTGACGAGACGACATTTGGATAAAATAGGATTTTGTTTTATTTGCATTAAATTATAACAGTATTCTATCATAAATAAATTTTCAAGCATATAAAAAGAATTATATTATATAAGGAAAGTCAGACAATCTAGGAAAATAAAAAATGCCGCATTGTTTGAAATAGAAAATACATCAATAATTATACTTATATATTTCATCGTAATAGGCATTCAATATATGACATGTTACAATCGATATTTAACAGTGTCGGATAGGAAAAAGTTTCGGGGGCAGTGTTTCATCAATTTCATTCTGTGTACACTATACATTACTTTATCAAAGTAAAAAACAATTTACAATGTTACGAATGCGCGTATCTCAGCAAGCTCGGCATCGACTCAATAAAATAAAAAACTATCTCAATAGCACGCATTTTACAGTTATGAAGATTGAAATCCTCTTCAAATGTAAATGCATATTTTTCTTTTTTTTTTCAAGCACGAATAAAATACGTGCGAGACGTGACATTATGCTTCAAAGTATAAAAACAAACTGGATATATATTCGTTAATAAAATAGCGAAACAAATTTAGAGGAGAAGATTAAAACTTATCTGTAAAGATTAAAATCTATCGCACTAAGAAGATATAGAATAATCGTTTAGAATGTGTAAAATATTTATCAATTTAAATTTTGATCAGTAAAGAAAAGCAAATTAAATGCAAAGATGCGTAAGGAGGGCATATTTCCATCAGTCTGTTGCATTTTCAGATTTCTTTTTTGTACAATATTATAAGATTATTGACGCACGTGTACGGTCAAAAGAAAAAGCAGTTTTTAAATATGAACTACCATTCCCGTGACAATTCTATTGAGATCAAAATCATAAGATATTCGATATACTCTGTACTCCTACGAAAAAAAAAAAAAAAAACAAGCTACAAAATATATCAGTTTGCTGTGCAAAAAAGCTGTGATATATGTATGCATGTAGTATACTTTTAAAATCTGGTAGAAATATCAAGAAATGCACTTTGCAACAATCGTCCGTCGCTGAAGATTACTCAACAATTCTGTCTGGAAAAAAGAGACTGCGGATAAATGCAACAATAAAATAACTATGTCGGTATCGTGTACGTTAAGCGCTCCCGAGTATTCGAGGATTCCCTCGAAAATTCGGCAATACACATTCTTAGCTAATGCGAAGAGAGAGGAAACTTAACGATTAAGCAACATTGATAAAAAATATATTTTTCAACGCGTTCTCCCTACATCACGTCGACGGATGTTCCTCCTCAAATTTGCCACGCTTAATCTCGCTTGTTCGTCACAATATATAACTCTACTTAAGTAGCTATGGTTTTTTTTATTTTGTTCGGAGCATCTCTATATCGCATCACATTTCCGCTCATAAAAAATAAAAAATCGTAACAAGAAACGCTCAAAAACATATCAAATACTGCGAATACTGCGGGCGTCTTTTCGATAATTAAAAATACATAAGGTAATAGTAGATTTAAGGCTGCCATAATTCACGGTTTGTGATGTTTCTCGTCATTCTCTATCTCTCAGTAAACTATAATCTTCCTTAAAAGCCTATGATTATACTGATTACATGCACCAGACTCATCATTAAGATTAATGAACGAATTAAAAACGGCCGTGCAAAATAACATATCAATCCTCGTGATAAAAATCTAAATTTATTTTAAAATTGAATTTTTTTTTTATACGATATTCTTTTATAAAATTTTCTTATCTTGATCTCTATCAATAATCAAATTTTTAAAATTTTCTCTATAAAGAAAAGCACAATGAGGATTTATCTTATACTCTCTCTCTCTTATTTCGATATGATAAATAAAATATTTCTCTAGGCCTATTTTCGTTAAAAATCATTGATTCCCTGTGTCAATTCCAAATTCGTTTGGAACACTTTCATATAGAATACAATGATATAGATGTCAATGAAATGCATAAAGTTTATATTAAAAATTGATCACTCGTCGTTTACGCGTGATCATTGCTGAATGTTTGCATAAAAATCTAAATTTCTTACAAAAATCTACGTTATATAAATGCTATCTATATCGCCGCTGTGTACACGTTTAATCAGTAAGAATAACTAATTATTGATGGCTCTGTAAATGGAGCGCGAAATCGATGCACGTTCAGCATGGAGAAACGATATGGAACTGGTTTACGAACCGACCTCTTCTGGCCTAGCCAATGGCGCCTTGGACCTTTCTGTAGTAGTGGTCACTGTGGTCGTAGTGACCTCCAAGTTGGCCAAATCCGCGGCACTAATCTGTAATATTTAAATATTTATTTGTCGATCAACGTCTCTCGACAGACGTCTCTTGAAAATAGCGAAATCTATCCGATTAGTAATTAAAAGCTTTATATGTACTTTAATTCTGTTAATCAGTTTGTTAATGAATATCGCACGGAAGAAAGGAAAGAGCGAGGGATTAATGAATAAAACTAAACGAATGGAAAGCTGGTGCAGCGGGAAACCAATCGCTAATGTAGCGCACGAGAAGGTATTAAAGCATCAACATGAAATTAATATCGAGGTAACGGCCGACACTAATTAATTATCATATTCAGTGCCGTTTGCTGACCTCGACGTTCGGGGGCAGAGTGATGGTAGCATGTGTCGTTGTTGTCTCGATACCGCTGCGTATCTCTCGCTCTACTGTAGTGCCTGCGCAATAAAACAAATGCCACAAACAAAATGATGATAAAAGAAAAATATAATACAGGCAAATAACGTAGGGATGAAAAAAAAAAAAAAAAAAAAAAAAAAAAAAAAAAAAAAAAAATCAAAAACAGAATAAAAATGATCAAAGCATTCGGAAGACAAGGATGAAATGTTGATCGATTGTAACATCACGATAAGGTAAATCACATAATCCGTCAAGTCTGTCGATTAGTGATCTTGAAAGATCAATTTGTAAGACATGACGGTCTAGAAAATTTTATTCATTCCCGCATTAAATCGATTCACGAGAAAAAGAATCCAATCTAGGCTCAATCTTTTTACGAATCTGACAGTCCAATGATCAGACGGTAGATCTAAATTGCGTAATAGTCGCTTCGCAGGTCTAGATCGATTGTGATTTCACTCACTGTTTACATGTTGCGTTTCGTTTGCCTGATTTGTCTCGACTTCGCCATTAGCGGTTGTGCTGTTCGTAGTTTGCGTAACCACAGTGGTTGTTTTCACTACTAGCGACTGATTCTGCGTGGATATCTCGGAAGTTCGTGAGGTCACCTCCATCTTAAGTCCTGCCAAACGATTGTGGAGCTCTTCGGAAGACGTCGCGTTTCTGAAAAGTGGACTGTTACTGCCAAAAAATGGCAAGTACATGGGATACTAGCGTTAATTAACATAGCGGCGAAATAAATTATTAAGCCACATAAGACGTTTAATATGTTTCTATAGAAATTAAATATATATGTATACGAAGTGATGTTAACTGAAAAGTACAATTGAATCGAAAGCAAATTTCTCGTACATAAGCGGATAATAAATTAGATAAAATTCTTTAATAAAATGTTTCAACTAAACTTACAGCAAATGATCTTTAACACTGTCGATCGTAATATCTCCGATAGAACTTAAATCCTGACGGTCATCTTCCCCGTTTACATCTATACTACTCGTAGCCGGTCGCAGTGATGGTTCCTTCGGAGATTCTTCCTCTCCAGCTAAAAGACATGCGTTCACATCGACACTAAACGGCACTATTACGTATAAGAACATTCCCTACTATCTCGTTAATAGACACAAAATGATAATAATGATTCAGATGTGATTAGGATCAGAGCACGTGGGTAAGCACACATGTATATGCGGATTATACAAAGTACGTCAAGCAGTTGGTTACACATATACGCAATCGCGCTTACACAAAAGCCGGAGGTATATTCTATTGCGATGTATATAAAAAAATGTATCTATTGCTTTAGATCAGTGCTCGGATTTAGTTGTATCTCTCGATTTTTCTGATTTTTACTGTTCCTACTCGCATCTTAATGACGCTCCATTTCGTCAAGCGTCAAAAAATCAGGCTGAAAGTTGCAACTAAATCCACCTACTGTTTTAAATTATTCGCGCCATAAAATGTAGAAGCCTGTGATACTCACTGGTATCCACTACGCCATTTTCCGTGATCACTCTGGGCGCTGCCGTCGGTGGTTGACTTCCCTGTGTCTCTCCTTCGGTCTCGGGTGCACCTTCAACGACGCCTTGTTCCTGCGCGACTTCGTTAGTAGTATTTTCCACATATGTTCTAGCGTGTGGTGGTAAATTAAGCGCGCAATGCGCCTTTGTCATTTTTGCAGCTGACAAGGAAATTCGTTGGAGTTCCGAACTCGAGTGAAGATACAATGCTTCTCCGGCTTTCGTAAATATTAAGGAAGAAATGCCACTAGAAAGCGAAAGATACATATCAGTTTGTAAACATTTAAGATTCGTTAACACTTACATACGTGATATAAAGATATAAATACTGACTTAATATCCTCTCTCTTGATCGCAGCCGCGTTCAATTGCCTTCTCAATTCCGGTATACTCAATATCAGACAATCGCCAAGATTCGTCAGGCAAAGCAAACAAGTTTCCTCGTGAGTTCCCGATGGCTCAACAAGACATGAGAACTTAGCGAAACCTGTTTTTCGTACTCTGGATCCTTCGTGGGCGGTCAGCTTGTACTTGCAATACGGCTTCAGGGACGGAAGATTGAAAATCTTGAATTGCTCCTCGCTGGCGATTACAACTCTATGCGTAGAAGTCATGTCAGGCCCGGGTGTCACGCCTTTCTCGGCCTCGTAGGGTTCCGGTAACGGCACGCTAGATCCATCGAGGATCGTGATGGCGATTACAGGCGCTCGATGTTTCAATTGTATCTCTTTGCCCAAGGTACAGTTGACGTCTTCTTCTGTTCTTCTCACGCCGGCCGGTATGGCCAATGTAAAAACGTAAACCGTGCCGTTGTTGGTGCCCGCCCAAAGTGTAGGTGTTGTATTTTGTACTACAAACAAATATTTTAGGTCACTTTCGTTGATCTGTCGTTGACATTATATCTACAGAAAGATACTAACAGCTAATAATGTAACTTCTGGCAAAATACAAGCACCGAACCATAGAGCCTAAAGCGTCGTCAACGGGTCTCGCTTCCACTTGTCTCTCTACCGGCTTTAATTCTGTCGGTGACAGATCCCCGCTCGGTGAAGAAGCAACGCTGAAATTAAAGTTTAACAATTAAGATCATTTTCCTATTTTGATTTAACGGACTCACCTATCCTTTTTTTTCTCCGATGCAGTATTTCTCGTAGGACTATTGGCATTCGTTCGACGTTGCGAACGTCCCTTTCTCAATCTTCTAAAGGATTCCCTAAGAGACTTTTTGAAAGACTTCCGTCGAGAGATAGGAGTGTCGCCAGCACCGGAAAGATCTGTAAAATATAAAATAGCCGTATTTATAATATTGATATAAAAACAATTTTAAACAGAAATATAAGAAATATATTAGATAATCTATAAATATTTGAATCTTTTATTCTTCAGATTTTATTTTTAACTTTACAAAATTATATGAAAAAACTATATTTTAAAAAATGAAATTTGCAAAATATTCTATCAACATCTAAAGTGCATTGGCTATTGAAGAAGTAATTATTTCGTTTTACTGCAACATTACATACCGTTTGGATTAAGCGTGCATTTGACACTGACGGCCTTCGATCTGGTGTAATCAAAGACTGCGAGTCCGTGCGCTGTGCCAGCGGCAAGTAATCCCCATTCGCTATGCAATGCTAAAGCCGTAATGGCAGCCGGCGGATATAATTGCAACAGGCTTTGCGATTGAAATCCGACTGCGAATGATATACTCGTCGTTCTCGGTGGCAAATGATCGTGACCCTTCCACACAAACCCGTCACGATCGTTAACAATATTCATTGTTACAGCCTTTATCTCCTTATTGCTTGGTTCTGAGGAGATCGTTGCAGTGATAACGTGTCCAGCTGTGCCGGCGATTACCAACGTCGAAGACAACGGGCAAAGAAGAACCTTCTTAACGGCGAGTCGCGGATCATCGGAATATGGATCAAAGATTCCCACTTTTTTAAACGGCGGCCATTCATCATCATCATCCTCTGGCGGCTGTTCGAGGACATCTAAGTGTTCACCAGTAAACAGAATCGATGAGTTGTACTTGTATAGAGGCGTCAGAGCAACGTCGGACGCATTCCAGAATCTGACAGTGCCGTCCTCGTGCCCGGTGAGTAGTAGTTCTCTGTGTTTAGGTTTGTCAGGATTCGCTGGTTTCTGACAGAGGATATTGCCGCCGTCGATGGGCCACGGCTTATCTGAATAAAGATGTTCGGTTTGTGCTTTACCGGCCGCTACGATCGCCTCCCAAAGTTCCTCGGGGACATTAGGCACATGTTGAGAACAAGTTACCTGCAAGAGATATATATATAAAGAATCAATATTCATTGCAATGTAGTTTGTTGTTTTTATCTCAGAATACTCACCGCGCTCGCATGGAGGGATACTAGATAAGGCAGAGCCATCATCTTCCAATCGGGATTAGTTAAATCGATAGCTACTAATTCTTCTTCAGCCAGCACTATAAGTGCTTCCGGACTGATAGGGCTCTCATTGTTCTCTTCGTCTTCCTTAGGGAAGACGGTGAAGAAATCGATGATTTTAGATGTAAAATCGAAAACTAAATGTTTCTCCTTGGTCATGACAGTAATCGTGTGTCGATCTCCGTAACTGGCACGTTGCATACCACCGGAGAACAGTACAAGTTCGCCGTGTCTGTAAAAAGATTCAAATTGAGTTCGCGAAAAAACGAGAAAGAGATATATTGTACAATCACGAAGTGACTTACTCTGCGGTAGGATATACGAGGATCTTAGTGACGGCCTTGCATGGGAATGGTCCATAAAGTGTTGTGGGATCTGGCACAGCATCGTTACCCGGACTCCAAAACGCATAGGAACCGTCATTGTGCGACGAAACGAAGCGATTCTCGGAGATCCAGTGGACCGATTCCAACTGTTGCGTGGAGACGAATGTCTGCGCACGCGAAAACAAACCCATCAGCTGCGCGTACACGTTCCACCAAAGACCACCAAAGACACAAACGACAATCAGAACAAGCGATACCATCTCACAATTCGTTCTTAACCCTGCTGTTCCATTCAATTCCATTTTAATCAATTATCAATTTATCATTTTTTAAAACTTCATAGTTTTTTGATAGAGAGACTAAAATTATTAGATTAAGACTAATTATATTCTCAATCCACTCTTTAAAATAAAACTTTCCAGAGTAAAAAAAGAAATATGTATTAAAGATGTATCTATAAGAAATTAAAATAAATTAAAAAATGTACAATCTAACGTTTTGATTTCATAAATCCATCAATTTTTCATTTTTAAAATTCATAAAATGATATAAAGAGATTTGTTTAATAGCAACTACATAGAAAAATGTACCATCACAATTTATTTAAACTCGAATCAAATGTCTATCAGAAATAAATGGGCTGGCAGGGTTAAACATTGACCCACACTATGTTGTTTCAAGAAAAGCATGTAAGCGTCATGACATGTAACTATTGCATTTGCCAAATTGTAATTGTGTATATGTAGAGATATACAAACGAATATAAAGCTTACCTGTTGAGCTCCCGGAGTAGCTTTGTTCCACAATACCATCAAACCTCTATTGTAACCGATTAGAATATTATCTGGATGCCCTGGCTGCTCGGCTATGGCTTCGACTGCTCCTGGATTTTTTTTATAATCTTCCGGGACACTGTGCGACAAAAATTTAAATAATGATCTTATATAGAATTCTTTCTTTTTTTCTGATCTTGAATAATTTTTCAAAATTTAAAATTATTATTCTCTTTTATTCATTTAATTTTTTTTCAAAATTTAATCAGAATAATGAAATGTTATGGTTTATCAATTATAAAATTGCAATAATAAAATCTTTTATATAAGTGAAGCAATAAATTTACAAATAATTACAAATAATTTTGTTTGTATTTAGATCAAAATAAACAATATATATATATATATATATATATATATATATATGAGACATCTAATTATTTACTTTTGCATTACAACGTCTTGATAAATGATATTCTCCGGTGTGACAAAAGTCTTCAAGTTCAGCAGATAGATATTGCCTCCTTCAGTTCCTAGCAAAAGATGTTCCCCACTAGATTCGAGACACATCGCAGAGATCTTCTTCAATTTTCCTTCTAACGACAATGTCTTAGTTTCCACTACAGAATTTTCATTAATCTCCCACAAATGTAACGAATTATCGTCACACAGGGATACCACGCGACCCTGAAAATTACAACACATCGAACTAATTATAAAATGACTGTCAAAATAAAATAATATTATGTTGCACATTACATATGCTTGTATTACTTAATATATAATTTTTATATTTTATATAAAGTATTATCAAAGAAAAAGTTTTTACCAAACTTTGAGAAACATTTTTTTATACATTTTTTTAACATTTTAAAAATGTTTCGACTTTTCCGTATATTACTACTTTCTTTTTCTATATGTTTCTATTTAATATTTCATCCAACAGGAAGTTCTAACAACGGGTTTTATCGTAGAAAGTTAGCGTGTGCTTCTGATGGATACAGCGGAAGTAATAAAATACCTCACAACAAGATCAACGGCGGCTCTTCTATCACTATTATTACATGGAGAAAATGCTCGCATAATTTCTCGACTTCTCAAGTCTTATATCTTTCTTATTTTGCAGCTGTCACTCGCCATACGCAAAATAAAAATTTACAATAAACACAAAATCAAGCAAGTTTATTCGCATTCGCAGTTTTTAAACTTGTTTATCCAAAATCTACAGCAATATCTTATATTTAGAATATTAACTCACCACTGGTGAGTTTTCATGAATCATAGATTTGAGTTATTCTTTTGATAAATATTTCATGAATTAAATGTCGAAATTTCGATTAAAAGAGATATATCATAATTAAATTCCAATATATAAAAAAATATCATCTTTCAGATTTCTTGCATATTGATCGGTCCTAACATTGTCAAACATTATATTATGTATATTTTTCAATTTTGTTGGTTTTATGACATTGCAATTAAACAGTTTATTTTTAAAATAAATTTTCGTGAACTTGAATCATTTTTTCAAACACTGTCACACTTCCTGTTGAATTTAAAAATATTTTATTACTGCATACAAAAACAGTTCAAAGTCAATTGTGAAAAATCTGAAAATAAACAGAAAGTCGAATTTAAACTCGGATAAAAAGTAATATTAGATTTTTATCATAGGCTAGCTCTTATCTAATCGGTCTCAAGATTAACTTGGAACTGCTTATCGTGATAACGAACGTTCGTGCTTAGGCTGTTGTGCAATCGTAAGAACGAAAAAGCGATTCAATTGAGAGAATCACACCCGATTCAGAAAATATTATGAAAAATAATATACAGGAATTACTACTTATTACTATTATTACTACTATTATTACTTCTACTACTACTACTATTACTATTACCACTACCACCATCACTACTACTACTATTACTACTACTACTAATACTACTATTTACTATTATTACTACTAATATACAGGTAATTTATATAAAACTTGGATAAATTTTGAAAACTTGTAGATTCAATAAAATATAAATATAAATAAATATATATATATATATATATATATATATATATATATGATTATTTCAATGTAATTATCTCTTATAACAAGGCTCTTAAATGAAATCTTCAAGAAATACTTGATTAGAAGCGAATACTTGATTGAGATAATTCTATTAAGGCTATCATCATTGATTGAACGTTTATCACGCGCGTCTACTGGTAAACGGTTAATTGGGTATCCCGAGGCGCGAAGAAAGTCTTTTTCCCACGTTTTCACGTCACTTTAATTGCATTCCGCATTAATTGCGACGCACCGACGTGATGTCGTTGCACCCGTGTATTATTTATCAGTACACGCGTGCGTGAGCACATTGTACAGTGTCGTGTTGGATTATACAACTCGCTGGCGACCATATAAGCGGAACACGGTGTCGCATTACTGTCGATGCGCACGATTTTTGCGGAAACCACGAGTTAGACACCTTTCTACGTGTAATAAATCGCGAGATGCGATATATTATGTAAATATAATCGTAACAAATGGTAACAAGAGAACGCATATTGAAAATTGAGTCTGATGACGCATTCGCATTTTTCAGACTAATAGCACCAGAATTATCTATATGTTCTCGATATAAATAAAAAAAAAAATAAAAAAAAAAAAATAAAAAAAAAAGAAGCGGTTATTCGTGACAGCTGTAGGACACAGAATTTTAAAAATCAGTCTCTACTGTGAGACAACTGAGCATCAATCATCTTACCTCATTGGGCAGGGCGACGATCTTCGTGACGGCATTCTCACCGCTCTCGACGGAATGTTGTCCATAGAACTCCACACCTGGCCTTCCAAAACTGATGCTCGAGTCAAGGAATTCCAAAAGAAAAGAAGGATTATATAATATTGTGTAAATGTGCGAAAGGCTGATGCAGAGACAACACAGTGTTGGACACATGATAGATCCTCGGACTTCGGATTTGAGAGTGACCGATTTAATGTGCCGATAGAGAATCGTCACTGAAGGAAATAATGTGAACACACGTAAGTGCAAACATTATCGTGAACTTTGCAAATTTTATGATAAATTTCATATGAACAAAGTTATGCCAGTTATTGAGCCGTAATGCTTGTGTACTTACAAATAATTTGGAATAATTCCAAAGGAGGATTAACCATTTAACGTTCTTTTAAAAGATTCAAATTAATATTAATGATCCGTTTATACTTTATAATATTGTTCATTTACTTTCAACACTTTTCACATATCTGTATATAAATTATAAAAAAAAATTTATAAAATTTAATAAAAACAATTCTATAAAATGTTTGCTAAATTATTTTTAATCTTTGTATTTATTATCTAAATAAAAGAAATAAAAGAATTTTCATTCTCACGACCTACAATTTTAGCATTATTGTGGCATTCTATTTAGTACCACCTACTTTTTACTTTCGATCAATATCTTCTACGACTGCAACGGTGTTAACTTGCAAGCAAAACTTATTTTTTTTTTTTGAAGATAACTTTATATCGATTTTTTCTAATCTATCTAAGCCTATTACAGCAACACATTCATTGCCTGCTGGTTCGTAGAAAGCCGACGTGTCTAAAAACGGAAACTAGATAAAGTATCATTCAGGCCGCTTCAAGTTACGGAAAGAGTTCAAGAGGCTCGTGATTAGGTTCAAATATAGTTGAACGTACGCTTGTAAAAATGCGCGTACGCTCATCCGAAGGTTTCACCGATGCGACAACGAGGTGTGCCGCACAGATAATCGCGTGCACGTATATCTATTGCGAAATAATAACGATTATCTAGCGATTACGTAGTCCTTGGAAGCATCTGCCGACGGTGCGCACGCGGTATTAAACCTGCATTAAATTGCCGACTCGCTGACGTGTTGATTATTTCGCCACTATCTAACGTCCCGTTTAATAGCATCTACGAACGAAGTAAACGCACGTAAATTTCCGCGAATCGACGATGTAATTCTCGAATCATATGTTATTTTTACACGCTCAGCTCTTGCTACACTTTTCGCACTAAATCAATTTTCGATTATGCGTTGAAAAAAATAATTTTTGTAAAATTTAAGCAAAGCATAATGTATAAATTTATAATTAATATTTTATATATATATATATATAAAATTATAATTATTAATATCAATATATTGATAAAAGAAAAATTATTATTACTATGAAAAATAAAATATAAAAAGCTTCTAAAAATAAAAATTTATAAATTATGTTGTTTATTTTATTTATAAATTTAATTTAAAAAAACTGCAAATTAATAATGATTTCACACAATATGACTCGATGCAATTTCTAGTTAATATTGGATTTTCGAAGCTCGATATTCCTGCGTGTACGTGTATATAAATTAAGTGAGTGTTGATAATGCAAGGTCGGGAAACGAGAGCAGCGAAATATTGCAGAACCAAATACGTGTTGACCTTAATATTGTAAATTGTCGAAAACTTCAACATTTTGCCGTTCGACAGTGGCCTTCTTAACGTAAAGCGGTTACGAAATATCGTCTCCGAATAAACACGTAATAAAATTGGTCAGAGCGTCAGCAGTTTGTCAAAGTCGTACATTTCGCGATCGAACGCTGCATGTGCACTTTCGCGAACAATCGATTCCTTTGATTGCGTCCTGCATGATGCAAACAAGGTTGCTCTTAATCGACAAATTCAGCGCGACTAATTTAGCTTAAAAAAAAAAAGGAAAAAAAAAATTAAAATCGTAAGAACCTAAATACGGATTTTCCTCATGTTGTGAAAGAAAATAAAGTAGAGCGGCTATTGTTTGCGAATACTTTAATTAAAAACAACCGCGCTCGCGTAATGAGATTGTTACACGCGAAAACCGTGATTGCGCGTGATTTAATGTTTCTTCCATAATGCCCCACTCTAAACAGAGCGCAAGTTTATAAAATATACCGCAAGTGATTTATGGAGTCTTTGTTAAGTAATCGCTCGCGGCACCACGAAACAGATTTTCCTATTGCGACAATAAAAAGGTCGTAACAAGTATTTACGACCGAGTGATATTTATGACAGTAATATTTTGACAATAATATTAACTTTTCATTTTATAAAGAATATTTATCTCCCGCTTAGTGACTCTAACTAACTAAAAAATAATTTCTTTCTAATCCAATAAAAGAAAGCTCAGATCGTATTTAATAAACAAAATTTTTCGAATAATATGTACTATTTGAACTTCGGCATTTTCGTTTCATCGAAATGGAACCCTGGAGGCCTCGAGGATTAATAGATCGATACGCGCGTCATCGAGTCCTGGCGGTTGCGCCTCGGGACCAGATTATAAATACCAAACGGGAAGAGAGCGAGGTAGACGGAGGTGAGGAGGCAAGAAAAGCAAAAGGATACACCTTGATGGCGCCGGATGCCGTGCCGATGATCATCAGCCGCAGACTCGGGTCCCAGGCAAGAGCGGTTGGCTTGTTCGGGAAACCATGCTGTACCGTCTGCAACGAATAAGAGCGGATCCATTAGCGATGTTGATTTCGATTAATTTCCTGGCAGAATTATATTTCTAAAGGTCTTTATTGCTTATTGCATTTATTGCAAAATGGGAGTCTTTTGAGCTCAGAGCAAACCGAGATCAAAGTAATTTTATCATACGTTAGGTTCAACTAAAGAAATTCTGTAATAAAACATAATGCAATGCTTTTTTACGTACGGTAATTATTGCAAGAATATTAATCTTAGAATTATAATAGATAAAAAAAAAAGTGATCGTTACAAATTATAGCAAAATCGTTACAATTATAAAAAAAATGTTATTAAATTTTTTTATATAACATCATGTAGAGCGTTATTCTATCTAAAAGAGTTTATTATTTCGTTGTCTTGTGATTTACATTATATCATATAATTGTTTCGAAGCGATAAAAATATTCATAAAATTGGTATAAACCTATATAGATTAAAAAATTACGTAATATTTTTTTTTTAAATAATACAACTTTACGTATTGAATATAAATGTCACGATCAAGCAGGAAAAAACGATTGCGAAATTAATTACATTAACTTGAGGAAAAAGTAGCTCCGTTCCGCATTATCACACATTAACATAAAGTTATCCGATATAATTTTCTAATTGATGCTCATTATCATCTTTTCGTATCGTCCGATTCCGAATTCTTGTTTACTTCAAAATTCCGAGAATGCAAATAACATTCTCCTGCTTTCAGCTACCTCCATCCATTTTCGCTCGTTCAACATTCTCGCAGAACATAATTAGGAACGACGTTGAAGAGTCTTCACCCGCTTGATTTGGGTGAAAATTGCTACGAGAGAGAGAGAGAGAGAGAGAGAGAGAGAGAGAGAGAGAGAGAGAGAGAGAGAGAGAGTTAATCCGCACTCTCTCGCTGACTCTCGCGATGAGTCAGATTTTGACAGTGCCCGTTAATCGTGGCTTATCGTGCTCCTTCATACCTCCACGTGCGCGTACGTCAGCGATATACGTTCCGGCTGCGGTTAAACATGCCTTCAAAAAACAGCCAGCAGTTAATAAAGTCCCGCACGAGCGGTGCCGATGAAATATCGTTGTTGCGCGATGCCGGTAAATTTCGCGTTTGGACCACGATCATTTATTTCCGCTCCTTCCCACGGCCAATTATAACATCCGCGAGATACACAAAATCACATACATCCTGCAGCCATAAAATATGCACGTGTTTTCGCAAAAGCCAAAATTATTCTTCAAATAAGCTCGACAGCCTTCATCGGAGCAAGTTTTTTTTATCCGAAATTATCCTCAATCTCTCTCGAGACGTAATAATTTTATTTTGAATCATTAACAACGCGTAGCAAATGAAATTAATAGTGACACAGAGAATTGTCTTTGGATGAAGAAAAATTGCATCTCAAAGCTAAATGTTAAAGATTAACAGATAAACGGAGATACTGTAAATATTCTGTAAATTAATTTTGCGAAATTTTGTATTTAACAAATTTTTCAAATTATTGTAAACTTTATTTTCTCAGATATTTAATTCCAAACCTATAGACATTTAAAGTTATTCGTTAGAAAATTGTAAAAAAATGCCTGTTCAATTTTCCATTTTCTTCGCAACTGAGATGCTTTATATAAAAAAGCTCTCTAAACTCTATTTCAAAAAATAGAGTTTAAAATTAAGATTATTCTATTATTTACATTTTATTTTATCTGAAATTTTTATCATAGATATTTCTGTATAATATTCAATATAAGAAAAAACATAATCTCACGAATCAAGATTCTGGAGATGTATTAAAATGTATAAGTTGTTTGCGAGAAGAAACTATATTATTCAGAGCTTTGATGTAACAAGGTTTTTTCCAAATCAAGATTGCGATGGAAAACCTGTCGCGTTATCGCCGTGAATTTACTTAATAGATGACGTCATCTCTATAATCTACTCGATAAGCAGATGGTCAATCAGGAAAAACCTCCCTACCTCCCGAGAATCAATTTCGCTTTTCAACGTTTTTCAAAGATTTCTTTTTCATCTTTTCTGAACCTATCGAACTGGAACTATATCATTTAGAAAAATCGATGGCCCCGGATGTTCTGTAGAACATTTCCATGAGAAAAGATGACACTAACTGTAAATTGTGCCAAACACGATCCTTATGAAAGATACATCTTAACGAGAGTTAAGACGAGATGCTGCGTTGGTATTTTGTACAACAAAGAAGCGCGTGTCCATCTCCCCACTCCTTTCACGTTAGCTTCGCAATAAAACGCAAGCATCAAACGAGGCAAGAAGGATTAGAAACGTTTAGAAAAATGTATTAAATTTCTCGTAGGCAATATTTAACAAACAAGTACGATTAAATTTATTAATTTTTTTAAATCTGAAAAAAAAAAACTATGCCAGTCCAAATTTAATTTTTATATTTTAAATATATCATACGTTTTTTACATATTTTTTGGATTTGTTTCGATGCAAAAGGATAAAGGGATCGATTTTGGTGGAGTTTTCGAGGAAAATAAAAATGTGAAAGCAACTTTGTATCAGTCGCGAGATATTGATGAGTTGTTTACGAACTTCAATGGAATGGGGCTACGGTTCATGATCACGTCCGCAGCGCGAGATATGCAAATTGACGAACGCTTCTTCCCTTCGTCGCGATACGAAAGTACGATCCCTTCTTTTCATCTGCACCTTCTAAGCCGGTTTCTTTCTTCTTTCTGTCTCCTCAAATAGCATACGCCGATGAATGGATACTATTCGCGTGTCGCTATTTTCGAACTGCTCATTTGCATACCGGGGGAAGGGAAAAAAATCGTTCAGACAAATATCAAGGTGATTGAACTCTGTGGTTTTGCTCAGTAGCGATATTAAATTGTCAAATATCCGTTGACAGACGCATTTACGTCAAATCCCAATAACCAATAAAAAATTCGATCTAATCTCATTTTTTAACTAAGAAATGTACGTATAATATTTACTGTAAATCAGAAAAATTACTGTTTAAGAATTGATTTTTCCGACAACGTTATCATGACAAGTACAAGATCGATTCAATGATGCAGTTATGAGAACGCACCCAAGCAAATACGAAAAAAGGGAAGGTCCCGAGAGTCTTATCATATTTTATTTACACGTAACGTCGATACAATCATATCGCTATCTACGATATGTATTTAAGTTTATCGTTTAGCATCGCGGAATTAAGCGTTAGGTAAGATATATCATGCACTCTAAGAATCATATCACATCAATTTGTTGAATAAGACTGCATGGCGTGTTAACGATATCTCACGCTGTTTTCTACATAATCAGCAGTAATATTTTTTAAAATTAACAATAACGTAAAATACTGCATGCGATTTTAATTTTAAAATATAAAAAAACAAATTTCTAGAACTTTACATAAATATTGAAAGAATTTTTCAATCAAATTACGCAGGAATCGACAGATCAATATTGTATTTGCGCTTGAAAAAATACAAAATTGCAAAGTAAATAATCGGCAAATAAATAAAAGATGCTTTTTTTCATCAATAAAAGACCGAACTGTGATCAATGTAGCAGGAACATCAAATTTTGATGCATTTATCATCAAATGCAAGGTAAGAAAATTAATGGAAGAAATATTCCAAGATGTAATATATATATATATATATATATATATATATATATATATATAATATTACATATTATATATATATAGATATATTCGCTTATAAAAAAAATAAAAACGATAACGCGCGCCAGCCAACTTAGATAAGTTGCGTTTGCTGCTGATTTTGCTGTTGCAGTTGCGATCTGAATTTATTCTCGCATTTTCTCTCCCTGCACTTCGTGGAACTTCTTCGAGAATCCACAGCGCAGAGAATTAAATCGCTATAAGGTTTCGCGATAATGCACTATGGCGTCATCACGTCAGGCAAATGCATATACATCGGGAATCCCTGCGGTGGAAAGTATCAAAAATTCCTTTTCGCTCATTTAAATATATTGAGTGTTGCTCATTACTTATTATAAGCGACATCGATATATTAGAACCGAAATGAATTTTACATTCTCTAAAAATCTCATTTACTAATAATTTGAATATTTTTTTATCGTTCAACTAAATTCTCATTAATTTGTCTTTTTGTTCACAATCAATAGATTAAATATTCAACTATGATAAGAAAAACAGCTATATCATCTATATATTCTAGTTTTAGTTTTAATTATTAACATCGTATTAATTAGCTTTCTATCGACACAGTCAACCGTCAATATCTTTTCTTTTTTTTTTTTTACATTAATAAAGTGATTAAATGTTAAATGTTTCGAACCTGCAAGCTCTAACGCAATATTGTATATAATAATAATAATGTTTTAATGTACTTTTGTAATGTGTTTTCCCGGTGCAGGTGCGATATTAACTTGTTGATTTCCGCGTAATTCGTTCGAAAAAAAAAAAAAAAAAACCGTTCCCAGTCACTTGCGCGATAGATAAGAGGTTTCGACGTTTCCTGCAGATTGCACAGACCCAACGGCAGGAAATTATCTGTTGCAGGGGCTTTCGCATGCGTGCACCTTGGATAGAACATGCTCGTCTTGCCGAATGATTGTTCGATCGCGCGTCTAATGGAGCATAATGAAAAACGCAATGCCGCATTCAACAAAGGCCACGACTGCGTAACACTTGAACGGTTATTGTCAGCCGAATGCCGTCTGGTTCACCGTTAACTAACTTGTTGAGTAATGGCCATTCTTTCGCCGCTTCTCTAGAGTATCTTATCTGCAAGCTTGCAAGCAGCTTGCCAAGTCGAGGAATGTGAATTCCGAATGTTTTTTTTACTACTCTTCTTATTGAAATACATTCTACGCATTCTTATTAAAACAATTTTCGCGATATTAACGATTCTATGGAACTTGTTACAGAGATTGGTACCGCATGGTGGATTATAATTTTCAATTTTAGACTTTCGATTTTGAACTTTAATTTAATTTAAATGAAGAATTCCTAACATTTTAAAATTTTCTGTTATAATAATACAAGATATATTACTATCGTAATATTTTTATTAAAGAGATATATTCGAAGTTGATCTTTTATATAATCTCTCAAAGATAAATTAAAAGAATCACCAATAAAAAATATTAATCTATGAGAAATGTAATTATACCGAGGGAGATAAGCGACCAATGCGATTATTAACAATCAAAATGTGTTGATAAAGTGTACGGTGACAAAAAATTATCAATTTTTCAAATTTCTGTTAGTAAAGTCGATAAAATTCTGGACATTCATCTAATCTCCACAAGATCATCGAAATCCTTTATGTAAGCAGCTACAACAGGGGGAAAAAAAAAAAAAACGGGGGCGCCCGTTGCACCTCCGTAGCAAGGTTAAAAGGAAAATATGCGACAAAGTTATTTTAAAACAATCGCGTAACGTTATGACATTTCTTTCCGCGACACCTTTCAAGTCGCATTCTTGCCGTGGAAATTCATGGCATTTCGTAAGTAAGCGAACAGCACTCTGATACATCAGGCACGATACGCTTTGAAGCGTAGCCCCCCCCCCCCCGCCCCGACTGAATTACGGGTCGTTTACGATCGATGCACGGAATACCTGCGGCCGCGAAGCGGAATCGGCGCGAAATGTGTCGGCGAATAAATAACGCGAGAATTAACGAGCCGGTGCAGCGCGCGTCTGGGCCGAGGCGCAAATAATTTCGTGATTAACCCCGCCTGTAGCCGATTATTGAAATAACGCGCGTTACGCAAATACACCTCCCCCCCCCCCCCCCGCCGCGACATTTCTCATAAAACGCGAAACTTCGAACCGTCGTCCCCGTTTATCTCGACGTGATAATCGACGCCGAAATGACACAAAAGATATATTTGCGACGAGATAGCGGGATGCGCGTGCACAGTTAAAATGTAAGACGCCTTTACCCGTCGCCGTACGTCGCGCAAAATGGAGTTGCGTGAGAGATGCAGCATTTTCGATAAACCTATCATGCTCCGTTTTGCAGAGACTAAAATATTCTACGCGTGTATATATATATATATATATATAGATGAATATTTTATGATATCGCGAAACGAGAGAACGATAAACGGCTTTTGTATATGAAAAATGCATTCGTGTCTGCCATCGTCGGAAGGAGGAACAAACACGCGGTGGCGCGTGTTTGGCTAATGTCAGATTTCGGTCGGATTTGTCGTTACGAGAATGTAATGATACGGATGTAATAATTTCATTATACGGCACGACGGACCATCTTGGAAAATTGGCGGAAAATTGACTTCCCAGTATTATCCTCTGTGAAATCCAGAGTCAATCTTTGTTGGCGGAAATGTCAGGCTCATTGAAAATAAACAGATAACTTACAAAACCTTAAGAGATATAAACAAATAATGTAATCGTATTATCTTTCGCTTTGAAACAAATTTCGTTAGAATCACATTTTAATTCTCGATTCGATTATTTACTTAGACTACTAAGATTAAAATATGCAATCCAATTACTAAATTTAATGAAACGTCGCCAAGAATTTCAATCACAATTGTTTTAGAAATTTTTAGAATATTTTAAGAAAGATAAGAATATCTTAATCTCTCGAGTTTAACAGGGTGTGTACTCAAATTTTGTAAATAAATTCCCTGAGAATTCCCGGATTTTCCAGGAATTTAATCAAAATTCCAGGAAATTTATAAAATTTTTTAAGACAGTTTTAAAATAAATTTATTTTATCACACAAACCTTTTAATATTTTTTAATCATATAATTATAAAGAAAAACTACTTGAGATTTGAATATTAAATTAAAGAATACTATAAAAAAAAAAAATATATATATATATATATATATATATATATAATCATAATTTATCTACAATATATGGATTTAGCTTATCGGAGACATAAATTTAAAAAAATTGTTAAATACGACGTATAATGACAAGAAATATTATTATAAATTATATTAATTAAATAACTATATATTATGGAATACACTATACACTAAAAAATTAATATTGATGACGGTTTCTCTTTAGTGCAAGTATGCCCTCTATGTATCCTTCGATACGGGACCGCGTTAACAGAAAATATAAGAAATAATTTTGTCAAAAAGAAATAAAATTTAAATTTGAAAATAAAATTTCAAAAATTTCCACGAATACTAATGATTTTCAAGGAAAAAAACTAAATTCCCTGAGAATTCCAGATTTTTCCGGTTTTTCTCGGTAGTACCCACTCTGTTTAAGTCCTAAATTTGAATTATATCAATACAATATTATTGTATAATTCCAAAATCATTTTAAAACTTCTTTAATTATGACAGGCACAGAACCGATGGTAAAAAATAACAATTTTTATAGCACTTGAGATTTATCAGACTTCGTCTTAATAACGCTAAATTAAGATATGTTGCTATTGTGTCAAATGTGAATTCTTCACAATATTTTTGAGGAAGAATAATCTTCAAATTTCCTTAAGCTGTAGCATTTCCGGCACATCCCAAAACATATTTTTCAAAGTTATCCAACTAGTAAAGTTATCGTTGACAAATAAATTCCAAGGTAATCTATGGACTTAAAGTCCAATGAATCACGGAAACGCATTTGAGGAAAAACATTTTAGAAAATGCATTTTAAGAATTGACGCATAATCGCGAATCAAACGCGGAAAAGATCTTTTCACGAGTCTCATGTTGCGAAAATTGTTGCGCTGCGGACGAATAAATAAATCATACGTTGTAGCATACGTTGTAGGCATACGAGCAGAAGAAAGAGAAGAATATACGGACAGACATTAAAAAGATGGCCATTGGTACAGACGGTAACCTGATATACCTGGCGAAACGAATCGCTCGAACCTGTCTGCACGAGGAGACTCACCGCTGTTTCCGCCGGCCAGAAACTGCAAAATTTTTCGCGACATGAATTACGTTTTGATTCACAAAGTGTCTTGAAAGCGTAAAAAATTTTATTCTCTCTCTCTCTCTCTCATTCACTTCCCCTTATAAGTTTCTATAAACGTGTTTCCGAGGCATTGAGGAATGCTCGTACGGGTCCCCACGGGTAGGCATGCAGGATGACAATCGGGAAGTTGCTGAAACTAAATAACTGTCATTTTGTAACGAGCGCGGACGGAATGAGACAAATTGAATACTATACTCTAGAAGGAACTTCGTTTCATTTTTATTGGCATGCAGTGCAAGAGAAAAATATGTATTTATACTTTGTAAAAATAAATCAGTGTTGATTTTTCAGATAATCGCGTCTAAGATTCCAGATAAAAAAATTAGAGAATAAAATGCAATTTTGTTCACCTTTTAATATCTTCTTAATCAAGTAGGAAAGTCGCTCATATATATTTATATAATAATATTATATATGGTAAGTCCGTTTGTATAATTCGGATGTTATTGAAAAACTATTCAATATACTTTTTGACATTAAATAACTGTGTCTTAAAGAATTTCAGGTAAATTTTTTTACGGAAATGACTTCTATTCTATCGAAATCTTCCGAGTATATCTACATCACTGATTATGATATTCACACACAACTCAAGTTTCAATTAAACTTTCAGCCCTTTTGTACTTATTTTTATAAATTTTATAAATGTATATTTTGCACAATGTGTGTGATAATAAAAATAACAACGTTTCTATATAATATTGTTCAATCTATCTATTTCAACACTTTTCCTTTTGTCATTTAACATAATTTTTTGTAATTTTTTGATTTTGATTTAATTTTACATTCAACAGTTCGTTAAACGTTATTAAAATTCAATAATATCTCACATATTCTTACATGAAAAGTCAAGGTGGAGAATAGCACGATAAAAATTATAAATCGGTTACAGCGTTTACGATTTGAGAAAGAATTCTATTAAAAAAAATATATATATTTAAGAATAGTTTATTTCTGGCTGACAAATTTAAGATTGGTTCATTCGATTGTCAGAAACAAGGTCGTCATTCATCATGTTACGACCTAACGCGGATTGTGAATTCATCACCGGTGGGAATATCGAAGGAGCGGGACAAATTTTGTCGATTCAGTACATCCAAAATGGATTTTTTTGATTGAAAAATAGGTTGAATTTTTAAAAAGGCACGTCGCGGATTAGATGAACGCACGTGTTTGCCGCGTCTCCCGTCAGGATTTCCGTGGCACAATGCACTTTCTCGCGGAGGTACAAAAATCCTTCGGCGAAGCAATTCCGCTCGGAGCCTCTCTCGGACGACCAAGTCGAATCATTTTGATCAGATTGGCCTGGCAACATCGCCTCCAACGGTTGCGTTTCTGCGCCCATTCGCGGCGTGTTTCGCACCGCGGGTGTGGGCGAGAACCTTCTTGCCGGGTACAGCGTCCGTCTCACACGCACACACAAGTATACATTCTATCTTTCTCTCCTCTCTATCTCTTTCTCTCTCCCGCTCACTTTCACTCACCTTTCGAAAAGCAAAGAGGTCCTTCTGCAGCTTCTGCCGCTCGGCCGTGGGCTGCTGGCCCTTCCCCCTGATGAATTTGAGCATCTCGACTCGCCGTTAACCCAACTCAATGTTGCACGTTCTCTCCCTCTATCTTCTCTCTCTCTCTCTCTCTCTCTTGCGCAAGCACCACTCGAGAGCGAATCTCGTTCGTCGCACGTCACACGCAGGTACCGACACGCACGTTAACCGGCGGCCGCGTGTAATTAACGCATTCTTGAATGAACGCCGCGGTGGATTGCGATGTCGCGTCTTTTTATCGTTCGATCCGGCGCTGTGTTCACGGTGGACGCGCGCGCCCGCGCGCTTCGATATAACACCGCCCGCGCACGTCAGTGTCCCTTGTCTCTCTCGGTATTATCCACCCGCGCGTCCGGTCGCTTCCCGTCCCGCGCCGCCACCGCCGTTACGATCGCACCGCTCGCTCTCACTCTCGCGTTCTTCCTTCCTCCTCGCACACCCGCGGCACTGCCGGACCTCGTTGCGCTCGAGGTGCTGCGATGTGTCAGCCTGAAAATCGCGTGTATGTATCACCGCTCGCCGACGATACGCACCGCGCGCGCCGGGATACACCCTCTCACGGGACGTACGGGTACCGCGGCGTCGTCGAGCACGAACCGGCAGGTACGATGCAGGGGCGGCGCCCAGGTATCACGAAGCGCCGGGCGAAAACGTGCAACGACACGCGCAACGGAACGCGCAACGGAACGCAAAATCATCGAACACCGCACTCGAACGAAGGGCACACGGAGACGTGCGCGCGCGCGGTCACTCCACGTCGCTCTCGCTATCGCGTCTCTCTTTCGCGATCGTGTGGCGTCGACTTTCCCACCGAACTTTTCGCCGCATTCGAGCGCGTTCCCTCGGCCGCGCTCGACTGTTTCCGAGCATCCTCGGCCGAACTCGGTGCGCCGGTGGCGGGCGCGCCCGAACGAACAATGACCTCGAGATCCCCGACGGCCGGCGGCCATTACCAACCGAGGAAAAATCAGAGGTAAATGTCGGAACCGCGCTCGTCTCGATCTTCTCGCCCTCTCGTCTTCTCCACTCTCATCGTCGGTTGGATCGGCGCTTCGGCTTGACGTCGATTCTATCTGCGCGTCTCTCGCGTGCTTTACGTTTCACGATGATATCGATTCTATGTATACGAGTATGACGAAAGCGTGACGTAGTACGTCGCTCCGTTAGATATTAGACGCGCGTTCTTTTCATCTTGTCATGCTTGCGAATTTTTTGCCGTTACAAAAAATACATTACTCTCGCGCGTTTATGTAACAAAGCGATGTTACATTTGCGACGTATGACGTATCTGTCATATATCGGATGTTCGCAGCTGAGAGCTACATTACATGATTATACAGATTCATTTTACAGATTTTCGCTTCTCACTGAAACATTCAACGACTTCGTATCAAACTCTCTCCCGCCATAATTCCGGTTTTTTTCTTCATTCTCTGATGATAGCAAAATTTTCTGAAATCTGACGATTTTTGTTCTTATACGACGCGTACGAAGTAAAGGTTCGAATATGAATAGGAATAAAGAATAAATTAAATTTAAAAAAATTAGAAAATTTTTGACCAATGAAAAAGCGTTTTGTTATTCTTTCTGTACTGAAGCGTGGCTTCCCACATGTCGAAAAATTTAGCTCTTTATTCCTAATTCCTAATATTTAACTTCTTATTTATATTTTATCCGAGTAAGGCCTTGCGCATAATGGGAGGAACTATTAAATTTTGAAAAAATAAAAATTTGCGAATTTACAGCATGAAGATAAATAAAGATTAGAAATGTATAATGCACTTGTGTTCGTTGTGCGTTACATTTAACCTTTATTTCCAAAATTTAATATTTATTCCTATTCCTAATATTTCCTTCATTATGCGCAGAATCTAATAGGAAGGATGGATGTCGACTATATGTCATTAAATATATCAATAAGAAAACATATAAAAAAAATCCGATGTGGCAGATTTTGTTTCTAGACAAAGCGCCATTCTCGACATTCGTGCTGGAGTGTATCGATGTGCGGGCACGCGTGAACACGTGTACGTGTTATATTTATTCTGAGCATGTAGCAGGACGTCACGCATTCAAGTTTCCGCGATTTTCTGCCCACCTGATATTATCATTGCGCGGCGATGAAGAAAAGACGCGCGACGCTCAATTTTTTCGCATTCGTGCACATCACCGAGTGACATGAAGTAGATTCTTGAAATTACGGAAAGTTTCGTAAGATAACGAACAGAAATATGTTGCGTGTTTTCTCAAGTGTACTTCGCAGATTGTTTATATATATATATATATATATATATATATGTATGTATATATATATATATATATATATATATATATAGAATATTACTTCAGATCTGATCAATTTATACAAAATATAGAAATATAGAATTATAAAAATTATAAAAATATAGAATTTTCCTTATTTATAATAATATATATATAGAACTATACAACTGCGTAATAAATTAGTAATTACATATGATACAAAATTATACAAATATATCACGCTTTTATAAAAAAAGACCTCAGGATATTTTAAAGTAGACGTAAAGTGTCAAAAAAGCCTGATATGAAAGTTTCTTGTTGAATATTGTCCGAAATTGAAAATGTTTCTTGTTTTTGTTTCGCATAGATATGTAATACTCCTGAACTTAGTGTTATTTTAAGCATTTTTCTTGATGCTGTTGAGTGTATATTTATCTTCTCTTTAAAATTACGTTGATGGAGCACCATTGTGAATTATTTCTTCGGGATATACGTGACTTCTCTCAACTTTGTTAAACATTCGACAAATGCAAATAAGAAGCAACGAATATCCTGAGTATCTTGTTAATATTCTCCGTAGTTTTCAAGTCAATATTGTGCCGATTGTCGCCAGGTTTATGCCAGAATGACGGGAATGGGGACGGTATTATATGCAAAATGGACACGTCTGAAAAACAGAAAATGCAGTTTACAGCATGAAATGATCTTTATGCTTCTTCTATCGTGTCTTACAACTACCTACTCACCTTTTCTCAGAAAAGGAATGTGATCGTCTTCGATATGCGCCTCGAACGAGTACGGTTGAAAATATCTTTGTTCCGGTTTCCCGTACGAATATGATTCTAATTTTCTCATTTGAGCTAATTTCTTTTCGATGCTAACTAGTAAAGAGTACCATTTCTCAGTTTTCTTAAAATAATTGTAGAAAGTCGGATCAGGTGCGCCCAATAAATCCAAAAGAACCAAGAGGTCCTGTGACAAAATATATAAATATTAAATATTTCCTATAATAATTAACGATTCTAATAATAATCGTATAAAGTAATAATTAACGATTCTAATAATAATCAAGTATAAGATGTGTCTGTATTTTTAATAATGTATCTGTATCGATGATGTAACATGTACCATTTTGTCCAATTCGGAATAATGGTTTTCTCTACCGTAAGAAGTCTTTTTGTTATGCCATTCTCTGGCTAAATGTTTGGCGCCGTAAATCGAATCATTTGGACCCCATTCCTCAAACGCTTCTTCTCCATCAAAGAAGATAAACATCAAACTGATATCTTGCTGAAAAATACAAACGTAATATAAATATAGATTTTGCAAGATTTTACACACACATTTAAATTGTAATACTCGATGACTTACATTTTTATCCAAATGCGTATTCATGACGGTTGCCAAATTAATTAATTGAGAGCATGGTACGGCACTGTCTGTGGCTCCGATGAAGTCCCTCTCTCTTGTATACTTGGAATCAAAATGGCAAGCGAGTGCTAAATATCTTTTTGCATTAGGATTTAATTTCGCTATTATGTTTTCAAATTGCAATTTGCCAAATATAGGCGTCTCAGATTCGAATGTATCTGATTCGATTGTCCAACCTAGACCTTTCATCGTCCTTTTGATATACTGAAAAAAATATACATTTTTGCTTTTGTCGCAGAGAATTAGATGTTATGTAACGTTGAAGTATTGGTTTACTTAAGTATTTATCATTATCGTTATAAATTTAGTTGAACGTTCTAAAATAAAAATTCTTATCTAATCACATTACGAATAATATTTAACTTTTATTTTTTACTTATGCACATATATGAACTTTGTAAACAAAATGACTTTGTCCAATATGATGATATTGGAGTAAAATATTTATTTATCATTGTATTTTTATTTATTATTGTTAAGTTTTTAACTTAAGTTTGCTGTTTTTTTATTTAATACACTCGGGTATTTTTACGTTTTTTCACGAATTAAAATTCTATGTATTATTTCACAGGAGAAAAAGCTCCGAGTTAACCATTTCTCTTCGAGACTCGGTTCTTCGGAGATTGGAAATTCCCGCGCGCGCGCGCGTGTGTGCTGCGTCTGTTTTCCTGCTCCTTACCTCCTTCACTCTCGCGTGCTCGGGGGTCCCCACGATCCTCACCACACATATGTTATCCAAGACCTCGTTCATGTGAGTAACATTCGTGAGGCCGGCCAACGTGGCGATCTGCTCGTTCGTCAGTGAGCCGGGCACATGATAGAACTGGAAATCAGGTAACAATAATGACATTCGTCAAAAGTCGCCGTCAGCCGGTGACGATGGGCAACGTGACAATGAACTGCAGGAAAGAGAGAGAAAGAGAAAGATGAAAATAACGTGAGAGGGGATCCCTCCTCCTCCGCGAAGGAGGAAGGATGAGCAACGAGAGGAGTGCGACGTTCGTTTATACATTACGTACTTTCTGCCTTGGGAACGGGATCTCCCTCGAGCCATCCTGCTCTGCCGCGTGCGGCGATACAACGGCGGCTAGCAAAAAGATGCATAACGCGAACATATCCATGCTCCGTGGCAGCCGCGCGTCGACTGAGCGCGGCCTTCGAGCATCGCGATGTAAGAAGACTTCGTTCCTCGCGGCTGAACTCTCCGTACTTTCCTTATTCTTCCTCCCTCTCTCGCACCGACGCTTTGCTGTACTGTCCATCTCGCTCTGAGGACAGAAGGGGTGACATACCGTGGACACCACGCGGATGCGCGGTAGGATATTCAATAAAATGTGTTGGCCTCGACATGCCGTGAGAGGCAGTTGCTAACGTCGCACTCTGCGTCCGATGGTAGAAGTACAAGCGCAACTTTTGCGCTGCACTGCCGACGGTGCCAAAGGTCATCTGCCAAACGACATCTCACAACATCGAGATACTAAATATAAAGAATTTTGTAACGAGATTGTATCTCTCGCGTGCAGCGAGACCTATTAGAAGTAACGAACGAAATAATAAACTATGTGTAATGCTCAATAATGGATGATGGTGCACATATAGATAATTTAATAAAATATCAGAGGAATTGAGCCATTATTAGATAAGTAGACACTAGATAAAAAATAATAATGTGAAAAACAAGTGCATAACACGAAAAAGAAGCGCGTAATATTGTAAAAGATGTTTTAATTTTTAAATTAATTGAGTAGCATATTAAATCTTCCATTCATCAATTTCAGTAATTCGCTCAAAATCAAATATAAAAACACAAGTTAAATTTAGACAATATAATTTAAAAAGTTTGAGCAACAATTTTTAATATTTATTTTATATTTGTATGATTATTTTCTATATTTTCTTTCGGATTTGTGGATTGAGTTTAATTAGCAAAGTTGAAACCGACTGTTGGTCAAGTAACAATCATCATTATAAAGTTATAAGTTTCGATTAGTTCTCATGTAATTTGTGATAATCTGATAATTTTAACGGTGCCTACAAATCAAGGTTAATTACTTATCATGGTAATTTTAGGTTTAACGATCTGGTACGTTCTGAAAATTAAACTTTGCATTATATTTTACGAAACTGTTTCCTAGTTTAAAGTCTTAACGATTATGATTATGCACGCAATTAATCAGAAAGCTAGTATGCAAACTGCTGTTCTCCTCTTATGTATAGCTTATAATTTTCTGGATTTTACCTGGATTATAATATAATTATATGTTTCACAGTATAATACGTTTCATCAAGATACAGAAAGAATTAAAAAATTTGAATTGTATAATATATGTATATTTATTTTGTTATTTACCTTATTATCTAAGATCTTATAAATTTTCCCTAGTTTTACTTTTTATTTGCTTAGTCTTACATGTTCGCATTCGTTCCTAAATTTTATTTAACTTCATCACGCAATACAAAATATAACTACATTTAACTTAATTACATTTAAAATTTTGTATAATTCTATAATAATGACATAATTTATATTTTTTTTATGAAGTATTGCTGTTTGCCTACAAGAAGCTGATGAAAGGTAAACTACGACGAGAGATAAATTAAAAGAGAAAGTTTTGTGTGTGTTTGTCTATGTGTTTGTGTACATGTGTGTTTGTGTATAAAGTAATCTATTTTATTTGCATATGGAAATGAAATATGTAAAAAATAAAAAGAGAGGAAAAGAGAGAGCAATTCCAATTCATAAAAAATATTATATATAAATCGAAATACTTTTCATATTACTTCCTAAATGTCTTACATAGAGATATCGATAGTGAATCTTACAAAAATCAACATTATCAAAAGAGCTACGTATTAGACAAACTCCGCGAATCGTTATCGCGTAATGATCCTGGTGGCACCATATATTATATAAATGTTCACGTTTCGCGTTACGTATATCGTATACGTCCGAGAAAGTAGCTTTAACCTTTCCAAGAATTTTTAATTCATTTGATTGAACTTCTTGCATATCGTGCACGCACATCAATGGCCTGGAACGATGGATTTTCAGATCTGAGAATACAACTAATACATATCATTATTAAGATGATTTGAGAGAAACTGAAAATATCCTGGTAGTGTTTCCCTTCAAATCCATCTTTCTAATCGCGATATTCCCTCAACTGAAATCTATCGTTCCGTTAGAGTCGAAAGTGTTAAAACTAAATTCTCAGTACATAGAAATATTTTCGCCCAATTGCGGTGGTCTTGTTTTTGTGGTCAGGATATTTATTTAATATTTGATACCACCGAGGAGGCGAGAGCGTTCATGAGCGTGGTGCCGTACTCGCGTCGCTTTCTACTTTGCTCGCGCGACTCGACATCGGTCCTCTCCTCGAGAGAGAAACTTGAGCTTCGATCGCGCTAAATAAATAAATGGTAAACGCGCGGCGTGTCGACGCGAGCCAAGCTTCGCAGACCTAAAATTCGATCGACACGATCGATCAAAATCAATTGCACGACTCGCGATTGTTTTCATCGAGGCGAGTAACGTCCGTCGCGTTGAATCCGCGGCGGTGATCGCATTTTCGACTGCATTTTCCGTCGGATCCCTCTCTTTTTGCGGGTACCGTTACCGTGATGAACGGTCTAAAACGTTCGTTAAATGAGAATTCGAGAAAGCATCGGTGAAACTGATCATCGGCGACGACGTGCGATGGGAACGCGATATTTCTCGCGAATGCAAATTCACGCCCTCGCGAATTAGCACGCGCCGAATGGAATTCGGAGTGAGGAAATGGTCGATATCTTATCGAAACTGGAAAGATACAAAGTAATCTCGCTTCTAAAGTATAAGTACGCGTATTTTGAGCAACCGTCTCGCGCAAGTCGGGTTTCCGGGGCAATACGAACGTTCGAAAGACACGGCGGAGGAACGTTTCAAGGGATGTCCAAAATCTTCCTAATTTTTTGGAATCCCTCTTGGACCTCGCTCCGACATCTTTCAGACTTTCGTCCTGCCTGGAATTCTTGCTTCCGGTCGGATGGAATCAAACGATCGGTCTATCGCGGGGAGAGCTTGTTGTGCTTTTGGCGAATCTCGTGGCGCCCACGTCTCGACGTGATGTCCGGAGCCACGGGGGGGGGGGGTTTGAAATACGATTCAAATCTATACAGGCCCGAGGTCGGTGGTGTGCGATCGTTGCGAATCCTTCTTCACACCGCGTTGAACGGATCGACCTCTCGGCGAATTGTCTCTCGGATTTCGTGTTGAATGTTTTTGATCCTCGTCCTAGGTGCGACGTGAATTTTCGTTGTCGACGAGCATCGGCGCGCTCGCGTTACTCTCTTTCCATCGATGCCGACCGGCCGAGTTCCTTCAGTAGTTGTATGGCCCATATTGGGAACCGTGATAATACGGCCCCGGATACGCCGCCGGTGCCGGATATCCGGCGTACGCATACTGCTGCTTCTGCGGGTACACTGGAAAAACAAAAAGGAGATTAGGACTCGACCGGATCGGATTTCGCTCGCGTTTTCCTGCGGTGGAAAAAAGGGTCGGTTATCGAATAAACGAGGCAGTTGACATAATTCTTAAATGATACAGATAATTGCTATAGTTAGTTTCGCGAAAGTCAAAGGATGAGATACCCGATATTCACTACTTTATGAATGACTTTATTTTTCCGATTTTTTTCTTAAAAATATATTTATGATACGAAGTCTTGTAGAAAATTGTCGATACTATCAAGAAAATAATTATTTTTTCATCTTGTATTCTTCTTTTATTTTTATTTTAATAATATCACTTTTTTACTATTTTTTTTTTCGAGTAATTGATTTCCTGTCTGAAATGTATTTTTGTACAATTCTAAGCAACCGATTCTTGACGAGAAAGGCTCTGTCCGACATTGGAAGTCGAGACACATTTGCTCTTCATCCTACGTATAAATTGAATTCCGGCATCGATCAGTCAATGTACCGGGGCTGAATGCTCAAACACGGAAATTCTTTTGCAGCAAGAGATCGATGGGTGTGCGGAACGGAAAATTAGGCAAGTGTGTCGCTTTCGAGCGACTACTTCTAGATATCACTGACTTTTCCGTTCTTTTTCTCCAAGAAAAGAACAATTATCGTACACGAACGCTTATTTTGATATGACCAATTTTCCAAAGTTATTTGTAATATCAGACCGAAAGTCACATTATACAGTTTATATTTAAGATAAGATTTAGATATTTTGCATAAAGGAAGCGATAAGAAAAAGTTGAAAAAAAAGAAAGAAATTTTATTGTTGATTGAATTTAGTTTTTTTCGTATTTTATTTTCATGAAATAGAATTCATGGAAAAAAATTAAAAAAAATTTCATTTATTTGATTGTATAATATATCATATAATATATGACAATAGTTCTGTTATTAGAATGTTGCATAAATCTCATAAAATGAAACAAAACTTCTCGCGATGACATTGATTTTAAGTAACGGAAAACAGTGAAACGTCTTTGTCAAGAATTTTTACAATCCGTAAATTATCTAGCGGAAGGAAATGTATATATCAACGAAAATACAAATCACGTGGCTTTGTGTTTGCTTGGTAAAAATTTCGAGATGCATTTTCATGACACGCGCTACGTGTGCAAGTGCATTCTGCAACCCGGCCGATCATCCGGAGGAGAACTAGAAAGTTTCCTTCAGGATTAGAGCGTGACAGTGCTCCGATCCGTGGCGGAAACAGAGCGTGAGGCGAACAAGTAAAAGTCTCGCGAGAATGAATATTCGCCGTTACCTTCCACACGACAGAATTATCAGTGCGATTTCGATAATCTTGACTAATCCGTTGAGAGAAGTCGATCTTATCGACTTCGAAGTCGTTTTATTATCCTCCATGATTACTTATTCCTGATGGAACACAATTGCTTGACAATCGCAGTATTGCTTTTCGTATTGCATTCGTGTATTCGTTTCCGATCTAATTTCCGATCAAAAATGCGGCCTTGGCAATATTAAGACATCGAGAGCGTAGAGGCGAATTTAAATACTAACAATCGCTAGCAATTTTCCGCACGGCTTCGCTCCTCCGATCAATTTAACTGCGAAAATTGCGCAAAAACTAAATCTAGAATCACGCGGCATGCAATCCGCTGCGATTTCGAGTTAATATTCATCGAACTAGTTTCGCGCGGCCTCCTTTTTCGCGTTCGCAAATTCGCGCGGCGAAAACTAAATATCTTTGAAAAATCACCGGAAAAATCACTCTCTCATATGTAGGATTAATTTTACATTTTATTCTACATAGTACGTAGAGAATGTAAGAGAGAAGGATCGAAATCTTTTTATATATACAAGGCGTTATTGGGATTGAATCCTTCGGTTTGGTTATGTTAAATGATTAAACAAGCAATTAGATTAATCGCGCCTACGTACGTATTGTTGTTGTTGTTTCATTAGTTTATGAAATTTTCTTTAATTTCGTATATTACACCCGTATACTTTACCGATGTGTATTCGCAATATCGAATAAGCTGAAATCCTGAAATAATGGTTATTACCTACGTATCGTTTCTTCATAGATAACAGTATCTATAAAATAATGTATATTTGATCGTGCTAATAATAATTGGTATGCGTTAATACGGAAGCACTTGAGAGTAAACCGTATAACGTGTTATTATGTACAAAAAGTAAGTATGACTAGAAACTCGTTTAATGACATATCGTCTGCTTCCGTGTTGACGCTTCTTCTTCGAGTGAATCCAGTTAGTATAATGACGAGATGATCGTTATCCTTGTATCAAGGAACATGTTCCTTGCGATCAAGCCCGATGATCATAAACTAATATTAGTAGAATACTCGGTGCACGCGGAATCCGATTGGTCTCTATTGCGACTTTTATTGATATAGTTATTTTAAAAAATATATGACACGGTCTCAATATTTTTTAAAGCTGTTGATATCAGCCGCTATTCGAAGCTGAGGCTGAAAATACCGATTTTAAATAATTTCCTTACATTTTTGTAAATAAACAATATTTATATATAATATACATTTAATGAGATCGTGAACAGAGAGTCCACAGTAGAACCGTCAGACTTTTCGGATGTCGCTAGGAGTGGATGCGACGAATCGCCTCCAGAGACCAAGAATTGTAATAATCGCCGAATAGCAGGCCAATTCGGATATTATACCGCGTGCGCGTAATGGGCAAAAGCAATAGGTGTTAAATATGTACCAGGCATGAGGTACTGCATGTTCATCGCCTCCTCGCGCATTCTCTCGCCCCTCAAGCAAATCGCCGCGGCGCTAAACAAGATCGCGCTGACCAACGACCAACCGACGCCGACCCAAGCGACCACGTACGACCAGTCGTACGAGATTAGCGAGTTGTCCTTCAGGACCTAGACAGTTTTGCCCCCGCGTGCCGTGCCGTGCCGTGCCGTGCCGTGCCGCGTCCGCGCCGGGCGTATATAACAAACAAAAAGAAGAAATACGGGGCGAGTTAGTCCGGCCATTTCATGGTTATCGTGTCACCTGGCATGATGTACTGAACGTTCTGGGCCTGTTCGCGGGCACGCTCCCTTCTCAGGCAGGATGCCGCGATCAGGAATAGCGTCATCGTGCCCAGACACGTAGCCACCCCCAGCCAGGCGAGGTAAAACGACCAGTCATACCACTGCGCCGTGTTGTCCCTTAAAACCTGCGAGCAAAATTCAGTCAAAATCCGTTGTGTACGGTTACGTCTGCCACCGGCTTCTCAATCACGTGGAGATTTCGATATTCGATGCGAGGTGCCTGGAAGAATCTCGTTATGATGCAAGATAAGTGAAAAGTTTCCTTCCTATTATTATTGTATTTATTGCAATTATAAGTTCAATTGAGTACTACGATCGATTTTAATTATAACAACATTTCGAAAATTTTATTTCTCTATGTAAAAAAAAACAAAATGTAATTTTATGTAGAAAATTAATAAATGTGCTTTTGTAAAAATGAGATTAAAGTACTAAATTTTTAAAAATATTAAAAATTTCACTTATCTTGCCTAACAATGGCATGTACGCCAAATATTGATCAATTGCAATTGACATTTAGACAATCGCGCGGATAATTTAGGTGACTTAGGAAAACCAATTATCAAACTGAAACAATTTAAATTAACATATCGTACAGATCCTAGCTTTCTGATGCGATTGATGTAATAGTCAATGGCAAATTTTAACATATTGCAGAAAATTTTCATCATATTAATAATCAAAAATTTCAAGAAAGTAGAATTGAGAACTTACATTGCTCCATTGTTGATAATACTCTTCTCCGACGATTTTCTCTTTCTCATAATACTCGACGCCGTGCCAGAGGCCCATACCGCCAGCACTTAGTAGGCCTACATAATATAAATGAATATATTCTAGTTATGTACATAGAATATTTTCAAAATTCTTTTACGAATATTCATTAATTTAATCTTTTCGAGAAGTCGACATCTACAATTCTTACTCTCGGATTTATATTTGAAGTATCATCCTTTTCTGATAAGGGGTCTTTACTTTTCTCGACCAATTTTTAATCAATATATTAAATATAATAAAACATATAATTAAAGACGCATTTGTTAAAATTAATTAAAATTAATTAAAATGTCAACTGTCGAAATTCATTCATAAATTCGCGAAAAGTAAAACAAAAAATTATGGAGTATTTCTGAAATATCACGGGAAGTATACTGACAGGCGAATAGCATTAGAATTGCCGTGGCTGTGATATTTCCTGGTGATCTTCTCCAGCAACCCACTACTCCTGTCCAGAATGCCGAAAATATCGCGAGAAAGCCAACCATGAATAAGGCTATCACGGATCTCCCCATATCTACGACAATAATAAAAAATTCAGGTATCTTACACGTTACACATACATTTTGATAACGGAGAAAATATTTGCGTGTTTTTTTTTTTACACGGATGAGAAATTTATTATAAAATATTTTTAATATTTTTAAAACTATTTTTACTCGATTGTTATTATGGATGCACTCGCTGTCACATCGCGATCGTCAGCGATCGAACTCTCCATTTTCCATTCACGCCATGTCGTGAATGGCGCTACGTGACTGAATTCTAAAGCCTACAATATTATTTGTATGTGCAAGAGAGATGTAATCATACTGTGTCTTCGTATACAACTCTAGCGATATCGCTTTATTGTGTGATATAAAAAAAGTTTACATAAGCCTCCTATTAAATGTACTAAAAGATTACTTTAATTTTTTTATATACATATTTTTATATTATTATTGAACGTACATAAATTCTTTTTGGTGAAAAATGTGAAAAATACACCAACCTTCCATTAATGCAACGAAGGATAAAATTTGTTTAACTGTACTATACTTACGTAATCGTGCCATCGCGTCGTCAGAGAAACCTCTCGTTTGATTGTCCTCATCAGGAATGAAATAATCGATATTCATGCAGTGCGTCTCCACGGGGCTCAAATAAGTCTCAACTGTAATAAAAAGATATTTATATGACAGAATAATATAAGTACACATTATATAGGCAAATAAAATTGGCTGTAAGTTACATGAATAATTTTTTTTTTATTTTCTGAAGACATTTTTATTTTTCTAACAGCAAGCAAACTTGTATTTTACGGTGCTTGCGAGAGATTTAGTATTTCTTATCCAAATAGTAATAATCCTTCCAAAATATTAGGCGTTCCCGAATTGCTTTTACTAATTAGAGAAGTAAAAAACGTTTTACCAAGAGGCAAATATCTACACTTAATTGGCTAATCATCACCGACGTTCTCATTTCACCGACCGCAAGACACGTTAATCAACGTTCATTTAATGGCTGATTACGACATTCAGAATCAAGGCGCATTCTAGAAAAGAAATAAATGCCGGATTTTAGCGAATTGCGAAATAACATTTTGCACCTGCAAAGATGGCGACGGTGTAATTAACACCGTTTATCAGAGAAATTCATGTTACATTAAAGAGAATACTCCGTCGAGAATAGAATGTTACTTGATGTGATTTGTTATTTTAGCATTCGAGAAGGGCGCTCTCTGTCAGCATTGTTGCATCATTCTATCGTTCATTTATGTCTAATAAATTATAAGGATAGAATGATGCGATAGCGCTAATAGCACGTTTCTCGATGCATAACTATGGTGACTGTACATCTTTTATTCTAAAGGATGGTTTTTTATTTCAGACAGCTTTGTTCTTTAGTTTTTCTATTTTTTCAAGACTCAATTTTGTCAGTTTTATTTTTATCTTTTATCCTTTTTCTTTTATTGTACGGGAAATTCTTTTCTAATTAGCATTTTAAGTTAGCGTTACCTAATTTCATATTAATGAGTAAATTTTTAAAATAAATTATAAAAAATATAATTTATCTTGTGTTAATTATATTTTTAATTCTTTTAATTAAAATTATTCAGATTAGATCCATTTTTATTTTTTATTATTTCGAATTCATTCCAGATTTAAATCAAGGGTTTCCAACACAATCGAAATGTCATCAGTTTCTGCATTTTGATATACGTAAGAAAGTTTTTTAATGTGCAGATTTTTGACATTCTGGCACAAAGTAGTTTGGAAATATGTGAGACAAAAACTTTAAAATTTTCAGATTTGTCCTTTATTTTCTCGAAGAAGATACGGTATGTATAATAAAAAAACAGAAATTAATTAGATTGATCATGCTTACTTCAGTTTTCGTATACAATTAATAAAAAATTTAGTGAGAAAAATTTACGGAAAAAAATAGCCGAAAAAAAAAAATAGAAGGTTTTAACGTAAGATATCTTTCTAATCAAACTGCTTTGAGAATTCGCAGCGTCCTTTTGTTCGTCAACTTCTTTCGCAAACACTTCGGAGATATTTTGAGAATATATCTTAAAGATCTCTCAATACACATTTCCCGTAAACGTGAATATTTAACAAGCGGCCATATGATGTCGATCATATTCTCCGTTCATTATCCGGTTGCGCGTGGAGGAGGTGCGAAAGATTCTTGAATACGCGCTCATTAGATGTCCTCGGGGGATCGTGTCTCGTGGGGAAATTTACTACTGGGATTTATCAGCGTTCCGTAATCCCACAGCCCCGGCCGCGACAACGAGCGGGCGCCTCGAGAAGCACGCGACCCAGAATGCAGCGCTATCGCCGGACGCGAAGTGTGCGGCGGTATGCTTTTACCAACGTAAACCCCTCCCCCTTCCCCCCTCCACCCTACCAGAGGGCCACGCGGCTCGGTCTTTCGTCTCTCTCGCAACGGTACTCCCCCTCGGTGAGTCCTAATCCGCAAAATGCCACTTTCGAAGACGAATTACTGAAAATATTATGGGACAACCCTGATTTTTCAAAGGGAGTCTCCTCCTGTCTAGCAAACGTGCCCCTCATCTGATAAGTCGAAAAAGAAATAATCATAATGATAATTGTCCGCTGTCCCGAAAAGCCCCGTGAATCTTTCATCGATCGTTGAAGAGAATTATTATTTAATTATCTGAGATTTAAGCAGGATGTGATCTCAATAAAAAATTTTTTTGAAATTTTATCGAATGAAATCAAGCCAGACGAAATTTCACAACAATTTTATACTAAATATTATTTTTTTTTTTCTTTGTTTGAATTGTGTATTTTTTTCAACAAGAGGATAGGACTCATCTTTCTCCTTCAATCGCTGGTTATTTTGTTAATTTCTGTTTCGTCTTTTAATTATAATTGAGTGAAAGTCTTTTCTTGGAAGAAATTGGAGTTAACGGAACAGAATGTTTTTTTTTCTGTTAATTACAACACGTATAACGTGCTAACTAGAAAAATTACTCTACCAATTCGTAACACAAAATTCCGTTACTGCCTAGGATTGGAAATAAGTTTTTCCGAACGAAGCTTCATGGCCGGTCTCTATAAGGAAACGTACCGTTCGAGATACTTAAGTGTGGGCGTATCCAGGATTTTTTTTCGAGGGAGGGGGGGATATCAATCAATGTTAAACAGCAATTTTTTTCGTGTTAATGAATTGCTTTTTTAGATACTTTAGAGCTTAGAATATCTCCTCGTTTCTGATTTTGAATGAGAAAAATATTGGATTTTGTAAATTAGATTTTCTAACTTTAACTTTTTTTCAGGGAGGATTTGAACTCCCCCAACCCTTACTCTGGATACGCCCCATGTATTTGAGATTCAGGCGATGGCCGGCGACAGCCGTTTCCTCGACCCTCTTCGAATCTAGTTTCGTCTAAACGAAACAAGGCGCCATGCCAAGATCGTTGACTCGCGCGCCTAACTGTACTGTACGCGTTACACTCCTCGCCATTCCGGAAGGAGTCGTCGGCGACGCTCGACGGGATCCTCCTCGTACTTTTCATCGCGCATCGCCGCGCGATACGAGCGATACCGGGAGGCAGATAAAAGCCACCGGACCGGTCGTTGACTGGTTTCTTCGAATTTTTCACGTGTGCATTCGCGACTACATGCGCTGACCCCGATTTTTGGCGCTGGCCGACGCACGCGACGCCGGTCACGGTGTATATAAGAACGTGATGCAAAATCACATCCATAAAAATCTCGTGTAACGAAATCTCATCTGGCATGTATCCCCGGGGATTTTTTCTTTTTTAAGTTTGGCTTTTGTTCCAAAGACGTACGAAGAAAAGGAGAGATAAAGTATATCTTTAAGATACAGAGCATGCTTGATATAATTTATCTACTCATTAGTAAACTAGTAAAAAAAGTAGATAATTTTCTGAAGTAACAGAGAATAGCAGAAGAGAAAAAATTTTTGAAAGATATCAGATATATTTCTAAAATATATTTAATATTTTACAGTCTTTCTTACGAAATATAAGACATATCTCCGCATTTCTAAAATCTTAAAACACACACACATATACTGAATATGTTTACATATATATTGAATAAAAATTAAATTAAAATTTTATATGATCCTTTCTAATTTTATTTGTAACAATAGATATTTCCGCTTTTTCAAAAGAAAACCGGTACATGTAGATTTTCTTGTAACGATCTAAAACAAATTACAAATATCAAAAATATATATAGAACATTAGACCTTTTCATTTAACATTTGCGCATGCGATTGCGGATTTATGGGATTTTATTTATTTATTTAGGTTTCTCCGCTGCAGAGGCAAAGGCAAAGGTCAGCGCTCGATCACGCGTCCCTAATAAATCGAAGCCGCCGGAAGCGGGTCGCCGGAAGAAAACGGCATGCCGAAACCGATAAGGCGTCGCGTGGCGAACACCACGGTCGACGAACGGTATCGTGGTGATACGAGCGACGCATCGATCATTTCGATTGTTTTCCGGCCGACGAGAGAACAAACGTGGAAGATCCTCGCACGCGCGTTCTTTGCCCGGCGATTTCTTCGGATTGGCCGCCGGCCGATAGAATCGATTCTCACCGATCCCGGCCACCGATACGCTCGCCTTTCCTCGCCATTTCTTCTGCTCCCACGATTACTTGGCGAACAGGTACACGTCACCGGCGCGGCGCGAGGATTTTCGTTCACGAACCCGGTGAGAAAGCATTGTCTCCGGCACTTTCAGCGTCCGCTCCGTCAGATCGTTCGTGTTTCTATTCGAATCGGATCGTGTAGTTTCGATCGTTAATCCTGGTATCGTCTATTGGGACTATTAATCTGGGATCTGGAATTAATTCGGCTCTCTCGAGACACGTGCAAGTGTTATGTGGAGTAATGAAGGAAATTACTCTCATGTTGATCCAACTAATGGAGTTAGCCGAAATGGTTTGTTGCACATGGAAAAAATTAATCTTAAATCAAGATAGATAAATATTCTCATGAGCAAGAATATTATAATCTTCTTAGAAAAATTTGTCTTGATTTAATTGAAATTTGTATTGGTGCAAATACTTTTACATAAGCAAGAATGTTATAATCTTCATATGGAAGATTTTTTAGTCTTGAGCAAATATTTGCTCAACTCAAGACTAATCAATATAAATTCAATCAAATCAAAATTTAAAGTTTTTAAGAAGATTATAATATTCTTGCTTATGTATGAGAATGTCTTGATGAGACGAGATCTCATGAAGCAGATCTCGTTCGTAACGTGCGACAACGGCACACTTTTCTTCCTCGCGTTCGCCTCGGAATTTACCGAACGCCAGCTACCCCTTCCTCCCTACGATGGTTCGCCATTGTGCGGTTAACAATGGATTTTATATGAGCTCCCTAATGTATGCACGGCCCGCATCCACAGTTAGCAGCTCGCCATGGGTACGTTTTCACTTTGTGCCGCGGCACGTTTTCCCTTCCCGCTCGAAGAATGCGCAACCTGAAACTTCCGGGAGAACTGGAATCACCTGTAGCGCGTACCGGATTTGCACGAAAAGTATACTCGGACGTATACCTTTTTCTCTTCTCTCGTTTTCCTTTTCCCTCCTTCAATTCCCTCGGTCGCCGTATCGAAAGTCAAACGTGATTCCCCATGCGCTGCGCTCTTGAAAATCCCACAAGTCCTGAATCACGGATTTCGCGAATAATCGAACGAGATACAGTCGAGATTTAAAAAAGCCAATCTTGGAATGTGTGCGTATGCACGAGTTTAAAAATAGAAATTGCTTCAGATAACTTGCATAACTCGTGAGACCGAAGAGCAAATTCACGGTTGTTCACGGTTATACATTTTTTTTTTTTTTTTATTAGAGCGTGATCTAAAATTGGGTTTTGTTACGTCACGTTACACCTTCTGCTTTCCGTTCTTCGCGTGACACGGCGCACAAGCACGAGAATTTGTTTATTGTTTATTTAGGATATTCTTTTTTTCAGCCGAACCGATCTGCGATTACGACACGCTGCGATCGTACGCAAATCACGTCTTTCGCGGCGCTGACGTTCGCACAGTAATCTCCGATTATTACGGAATGAACACTGCGTAATCATCGAGGCATGCAAAAGTCGATTTTGCGATTCGTGTGACGTAATAAAATGACGTCCATATTATTTCATATTTTAAGACTTTCCTGACATCCAAGGGACAATGCGGTAGATTTTGAATGTGAAACGTCGCTTATTACAATTATATGAGTTTTTACAAACAATTTTTCCAACATCCATTAACTTTAATCCGGATTTAATTATTTTTTTATTTGGAAGTAGAATTTAAAAGACAATAGAACTCATTAAACTATATTTAAATTTAATGGATACTGAAGGAATTGATGATTAGAAACTATTTGGAATAAACAGCTTTAATATCTTAATTTATACTCGTGACCTAGACTGATATCGGAATTCGCTTAATCGGCACATATTTCCTGTGATGAACGGAACCATTACATAAGATTAAGTCTATAATTGAGTTAGTTACGTTGATTACGGATTCAGTTAGTTACGTTGACATCATAATTGTAAGCTATGTATCATCGTTTGATTACGTATGACTGCATTTATGTATCATTGCGGTTACGAATTATTCCTAATTGGTTTAATTGTCTACAAAGATATAAGCGTCGTCGATTTTCTTTGCTCATTGCCTTAAAAATACAATCGCTATACGTCGCTGAGCTTCAGCGTACGCACACCGTGCGTCATTACTGTAGAAAGTTTCTAATTGGAAAGGCGTTCCAAACCATAGAGCGTTATACACGATGCGAAATTACGCACGGGGAATAAGATTTGATCGCATCCTTATGCGTAACGTGCGTACTTTTATTCCGGATTTAAACGCTGGATTTATGACGTGAGATTTAACGCATCGCAGGGCTCACTTTTAAAAGCGACGCTGCTCGAACATATTATTTTGTGTTGTATTATAACATTAGAATATTTAAATTTTTATCTTCTTACGCAAACTTCAAAAAGGTGCTTTTGATTTTAAGAAAATTTTTATTTTCTTTTTTTTAAATGCTATAAAAATAGATTTGAGTTCATATCAGTTTCTAGTCAACTTTTGAGAAAACCTCGTCCTCCTTGCTGACAAACGCAAGCAGCTCGAACACGGATTGTGTTTTCAAGGCATTAGCGATCGATTGGCACGTCGACTGTTTCGCAACGACCGCGATCGCAACGGTCCACTTATGACGTGCGTTCTGAAGAAAAAAAAAAATATCAGCAGTCCTCGAATCCGAGTCTTAAGTCTATTAAGTAATTTAAGACAAGGAGTCTCGCGGTTGATATCCGATGTAAAAACTTGGCATTACTCGGGCACTTCGTTTGAAATTGTGCTTGGCAAATCACACGATCACATTTTTGTTGTTGTTGTAAATAGCTAGCGGATGTACTCGACAGCCAGCATTGACTCTGAATTGACTCGCATTAATTTCTTCGCTTTCCTGTACATACGTCATAAAAATTCGCACTATTTCAGGATAATTTCTACATACATTTTTCCGCCGAAAGATTTGCTTTTATCTACATATGAGGCAAACGCTTCAGCTTCGAAGAATATTAAAATTTTTTTAATTTGTTTCTGTATTTGTTTCTCGATATAAAAGAAGGAAAATTGCGGATGATTTTACGATTCATTATATTGATATTTATCATATTGGAAACACATAACGCCCAGCTGTGCGCAGTGATGAATCCTGGGATGAGAAAGCGCCGCGATAAACCGTGCCGGAGAGCTATCCGGAGAAAATACCTTTCTCCAAAGTTTGTGCGCGCATATGTGGCCGATTATAAACTGTTAACCTATTACGTGGGATCGGATAACCTACGACATTACGAGATCGTAACGTAGAAAGTTTTGTAAAGGCCGCGTAAGGGATGTCGTTGAACGAGGAACTCGGATCGTCGATCTTAAGATAGTATCGTGGATGTTGATCAAAAAGATGGATAAAGCGGTCAATCGCGATGCTTTGCAATTATTTAACTATGTATCTGTCTACGATTGTGTATTATAAAGATGATAACATAAATAATTATACGCTACAATTTCAAAACTTTTCTTCTCCTGTGATTATTGATGAGAGAGAGAGAGAGAGAGAGAGAGAGAGAGAGAGAGAGAGAGCGAGCTAAATATTTTCCAGTTAGAAAAGACGCTTATAAAAAAATGGTTAAACTATAAATTATTTTTAAATATTTCCAGAAATTAACACGCTAAGTTTCTGATAGATTTTACATGTTAAATCCCGTAGATGTTTAATTATTAAATGCTTAATTTTGCTTGAGAAGTCTTACCTCTTGGTGGTCTCTCTTTGGGATAACATATCCTGAATAGACCCTGAGTCCTCGTATAATAATAATATTTCGAGTTTATCTGATCCACCAAATGTTTCTGCTCGGCATGCTTGGTCATGTATTGCTGTAACAGAGACAACAAATTCATACAGCACCAAATGTCGACTTTTAATATTCATACGAAAGTTGCAACGCGCGTTATTAACGATGATAAAGTGAAAGGGCAAGAACAAAGTCGCAGCGAATAATTCGCTTTGGCGGAGAGAGAGCTACCGGACGCTACGTGTGTGCGTTTTCGAATGCAGATGAAGTATACGGCGCTCTTCCTTTCGCGAAAATGTTATTATCGTTAGAAAGTAAGAATGCCGCGTTCTTGTGCGATAGAACATCTGTCAGCATCTCTCTCTCTCTTTTTAAGTGAAAGAGAGACCGCGAGCGACTTTACCTTCCTAGAACTCGTATTCTAAATTCAAGAGCTTGTTGACTCGCGCGAAACCAGGGTCAAGGCTTAACTATAAAAAAAAAAGAAGAAAAGAAAAAAAGAAAGAAAGAAAATTCAGGACGTCGAAAATTATCGATTTAGAGTTCGATCGGCGGCGCAAAAATCATCGTTTAGATCACCGCGCGAGTTTCACAGCCCGGTTAAGGTATCGTCGACTGGCGATGGATGAAATTACGAGTAGAGAAAACGACGCCCGCTTCATTTCACGTCGCGGGACGTGGATATTCCGCGAAGAGCCCGCCCATGATGCCCATAAGAACCGATGGACAGCGTCTACTCGTGCGTGTCGACGCAGGTTCCGTGTGCTTTCTTGCGTTTGGAGTTGTGTATGTGTACCCTCGCCAATACCGTCCTCGAAATTTAATGCAATTTCAGATCGTGCGGTAGAGGCGTGTCTCAACGTGCCCCGTCCCCGGCAGCGATCTCACTTTGCCGTTGATTGATAATCCCTCATCGATCCGCGGATCGTCCGCGATCCACGGATCGTTACGATCTATTTTCTAGAAAGTTCGTCTCTGATTTCCCGATTCGACGTCTCGTAGAAAGTATAATGATACCCCGCGTCGTATACACGCGGGAAATCTTAACGCATGAATCGCGACCGTCGTCGCCGACGGAAAGGAGGAACATTTCCGCGCGGCGAAAATGTGAAACACACGTGCTCGGTGTTCCCTTTGCGTATACGAATCGCTTCCCACGAAGCATTTCGCTCGATCCGCTGCCCGCGAGTCGATCGCTGATAAAGTGTACAACTACTTTCGAAAGCGTTTCCTTCAACACTCCGTTCATTTTCGTAAACAATACCAACGACTCCGCGCAATCGTCACGTTAATCCCGATGCGCGATTGATTATGCCATTTAATCCATTTCGGAGGAAAGCCAGTTTGCAATCAAGCTCCTTTTATTTCTTAGTGATTTAGAAATTATTAGAACCTAAATTATTTTAGCTGAGGAAAAAACTCAATTCCGAATTAAGGGAATTATCGAATGTTAATGAGGACATGTTAATATAATTGGCAATCTTATGGCGAAATGCAATTTTTATACGCAATATGCGTCTAACGTAAGCTTCGTACTTATTTCGTTTTACAATAACATTAAGAAATATTACATTTATATAAGCAGGGAATGTTGATTGGGGGCTTTATCGCTCTCAAAGTGATTAGTCTAGATGATGGACACGTGGCTTTGTGCGAGAAAGCAGAAACACGTTCGTGCAGCGTCTGTCAACAATAACGTGATGATCGGTGGTGTTTCTGAAATTCCACGGCCTACGTTCTTCCTCGATTACCAATCGATAATCGTACGAGCGTGACGTACGACGCTGATGCAAGCTTCGGTGTTCAACCTTGGCGAACGCCCATGCGTTCCGAGCAGTTTCTCTCGAAAGAAAGAATGCGCAAGGTGAACGATGCACGTTCGCCGGAACGACTTTGTTTTGTCGCGTTACGCAGACCAAGTAACTTTATATTTTATAAAAAAGAAGTCGGATAATAAATTTTATCGCATCGGCAAAGGCAATCGATAAACTTGCGTCTCTATGAAATAAACGGGAGAGAAAGGAGGTTCGGTCCAGTTTTATCGTTACTCGCAAGCACTCAGGAATTCTGATAAAACTTCAAAGAAACATTGATTTTTTTGTAAAATTCAGTTCAGCTATTTAAAGAGAAAGTTCCTGCGAGCGAACAAATGTTGTCCGAAAACGCGACATGTAAATCCTCTCCGGATGACGTAGCGTATTTACGCAAAATTGTCACTCGTAGTTGGCGAGAAAAGGGGAAAAAGGAGGACTCCGACGAATTCCCGGTCTCGTCTAGGCCACGCCATTCTGCTTTCACGTTGTTGTTTCGCCATTGCTCGTCTCAAGCGCGGGAATATCGTCGAGCCCAACTGATTTCTTTGACATAGAAAGGAAAACCTGTCGTGGGGGTTCGATGAATATATAATTGCATTATTGATGAAGATAATTACATTATTATCGAGTAAAGAATCCCATCTTTCATGCAGCCTTCGAGAGTCAGCCTTTCTGAATCCTACGATACTTTGCATCGTGTAACTTTCCGCAAAATTTGTACGTATTTTCTCTACGTTAATCTTCTTGTTGTAATTTTAGAACTAGTTCCGTGATGACAGCACGGGTTTCTTTGCCGTGATATTTTAACTCCGCGTTGTAGCCATGTGTAGTAGTATATTCACATAACGGTTTCATTTGCGGAACAAAGTGTGATAATTATCGCGGCAGGCTAGAGGCGATTATGCAAAATATTTGCGTTCGCTCGTGGAAACGACAGGACGATAGCTTTCACTGAGCCTGTCGTTCTCGTTGTCGTTTCCAGTACCGGACGGATTATTATCGACGCCGTTTACGTCGGTGTAAATTGTCGGCGTTATCGGCTCGATTGCGGATTCGCGTTCAAAAGGATTGAGTCCCCCCCTTCACCTCATACGCGAGCAGCGAGATTTTTAGCTAACGAGCCGAGTTAGTTGTGTTGCGTACGGCAACTTTCATTTGAATTTTTCCTCGACTGGCCGATCATGTCGCGATCGTTTTTCCGTGCATGTGATTTATAATTTCACAACCGGATGATTTCCCCGAATCTGAATAATTCGTCGTGCATCGATCACATTTCGAGGAACCGATTGTGAGCAATACAGGCCTGTCCGACGTTGATTTGGAAGATAATTGACATAATTTAATCCATTTCCAGTTACGTTTAAAAATTTCTTGCATTAATCTGTCACGCCGGACGACGACTGGATTGTCCAATTGGCAAATGCAATTTCGTGTATCCGTCAACATCGTGCACCATTAAACAGCATAATCGAGTTTAAAACCTTCCCTTTTGTAAATTATTTTCCTAAATATTGAGAAATAGATTCTTAAATACTTCAGTACTTATACGATTGATATAATTGATATAATTGATTCTTTTTATTTAATTTCAGAATTATTTTATGAATTGTTCAGCTTAAATCATATCTCTTTTTTACAAGTAATGATAGAAAAAATCCTCCGGCTTATTAACAATCATTTATTTAAATATATTCATTTTTTACAATGTTCAAATTTAAATCAATAATTGCTAATTGTAACTTTCGTTAGATAAACAGAAATTGAAATAGCAGATTAATGCATTAAAATGTATCAGGTTTGTATCGAAAGAATATATTTATTATTTAAACACGAAAACTTGACTACCAGTTGCACAACTTGTCTCCGTTGAATACGATCAATATGACATACGGCAACATTTCTGCTTTCTACATCCATCTTCTTATATAAACTCACGCAGCGTGTTTGCTATCTAATTGCGATAAAAAATCGAATTCTTTTCTTAGATGTCGAAGAAAATTTACATAGCTTAATAAATGAATGATTAAATGAATTACATCGTGTTATTGCGTAAGATTATATCGAAAATTTAGAGACATGTGGACACGTTGCGCTCTCGAGCGACGATAAAAAAGTGCGTCGTGAAGATGATCTTCGTCCGATACATTCGGCAGGACAGGAAGAATACTCGTGCAATACTCGAGTTTCTCCGGATCGTTTCCGCGCACGAAATCGCGTTACGCCATTCAACGTCTTTAAAAAGCGCCGCGGATTGCGAGTCGCGGCCTTGAAGAGTCCTCCACGTGATTGGACGATTCCCTCGATTTGTCGGTAGCATTGCCGGCGTGTCGCAATTCGCGAATTTACAAAATAATCTGTGGTGACCGATAATTTTGAATACTTTACATTTCTTCCATTTGCTCTAATTTTCTTTCTCCCTCTTCCCTCCCTCATACACACACTTGTAATGTTTGTGTAATTCTAGATTTATAAATCGTCGCTGTTTGCCTGCTTTCCTCGATCGGATAAATCGCATTTTCAGATATAATCCGCAAAAGTCGTTTCCCGTGTTTGTCTCAACGTCCAACAAGAATATCAAAGCGAATTCAGGTGCGCACATTCCTTTCTTCGCGCGCCCAGGTCGCCACGTCACCGCGGTTCTCGAATGAAAGTACAGTGACTATATAGTTGATGAATATAATATCATGTAATAATACGCTACTGTGCACATGGATAAAATCCTGCGTACAATAGAGGAAATATATTTAGGAACGGGAATAAATAAATTTTGGAAATAAAAATTCAGAATAAAAAAAGATTAAACGTAACGCACAACGAACACACAAATAAATATAAGAGATAGTCATATTTTATACTTGAGTCCATTGTGCGTTTAATTTTTATTCCGAATTTTCATTCCCAAAATTTAATATTTATTCCTATTCCCAATATTTCCTGTATAGTCATATCTTAGTGCGTTTAATTTTTATTCCGAATTTTCATTTTCAAAATTTGATATGTACTCCAATTCCCAATATTTTCTCCATTGTGTGCCTAGATATTAAATGAATGTCTCTATGCCGATGAACAAGCAAGGATGTACACAAAGGATGTAATCGGCCATCGCGCGATCGAGCCTTCCTCTGCCGGCAGGATAACACACACATCACGTAAATAGGCGCGAGAATTCATTATGACTAATTCATTATTAAAGCGGGAGCGGTAAGGTGAAAATTACTGCGCAGTGGTAGCGTTGAATTTGCACGAGACCGAGAAAAATACAATCTCCTCGTAGATGCAAGATAAAAAAGAAAAAAAAAAGTACATTCGATCTCGCGCAAGTTCGCTTTTTCCCTCAGTTGGACGTAATAATGCAACGGTACGGAATTAATTTCCAAGATCGACTTTTTAACCTTATAGTTTACACCAGAAATGACATTAAAATTAAAATTCTCGAATGACGATCCTATCAATTAGACACCTTTCTCCCAAATCGGTAGCTCCCTTTTCCCGCCTCTCTCACTTTGAACCATCAAGAGGAAATAACAAAATATCTAGATAAAAAAAAGGAAAACGAGAATTAATTCACTGTCCTCGTAAAATATTCTCGAGTGGGTAACATCCGAAACTTATCTTCCATTGCGTGATTCAACACTGGACAGGATGTGCGAAACCGTTAAGGCGGCTACAAATCGTTATCCGTCTCGTCGAGTTTGTCCTTTGGAAAATCGCTACCTTCGCGTCTTCTCGATTTATAAGAATTGCCGGTTGTCACCGTCGGGGCCTCCTCATCGACGGGATTTGGTTAATGTCGGGAATTTACACGCGGAGTCTTCCCGTTAATCGTCGATTACTCGCGTGTTCGTCGAGGTCGCGTCCCGGCTGACTCGCGGGGGCTCGCGGGGGGCTGCGGGGCGACCGCGGGGGCCCGCGGAATTATCACCTCGCGAGGAGGCACGTCTGAGCGTGCGTTTGCTCGCGTCTGTTCCAGGATGCGCCGGCGCGAGCGACATAACTGTACGCGCGATTCTCCCGACGTCGATTCTTCTTGCCAACCGAGCGAGGAGGTGAGGCAGCCAACCGGCCGGTCGTCCAGGTCGACGAATCCGGGAACCGCACGGTTTCCTTCGTGCGAAAAAAAAAAAAAATAACAGAGCGTCACGCCGCGTCATGCGGCGTCGCGGCGCGATTCCGCGCTATGAGAAATCCTCTCGGATCCTCGCGACCGTCGCGCGTCCACCTCCGCTGAGAAGTGGATTAGTAGGTCTCCGCGCTAATCCGACTTCAAGTTTCAAACCGCAACGATCGTGGATCGAAAATTCAATGTCCAAATTTTAAATGGATGAGACTTTATTTATGTTAGAGAGAAGGCCCTCTAATAAAATTTCTCTTAAAATCAACAATAAGAGTGAAGAGGATCAGGCGCGAGATAAGATGCTAAATAAGAAAGAATAACTGAAAGAAAAAAGGATTTTGAGATGTAAAATTAATTCATTCTCGCGCGGCTTTTTTGTAATGGAGAACAAGAATGAGGGCGGATTCTCGTCGCGCGCAATCCATTTACGCGCAATCCATCCGCTCTCGGAGGAACTTGCGATCGAACGGAAATCCATCTCTCGTCTGAATCCAGCGTAAAAGGACATATGTCGCGCGGCGCGATCGGGTGCACCGAACAAACGCAAAACTCGTTGAGAGAAGCAACGCGCCGAGAATGGGCGCGGCTCGGAATGTCGATCGTTCCGAAGGCACGGGGACGAGATGTCGGGAGATCGAGACGAGAGAGAGAGAGAGAGAGAGAGAGAGAGAGAGAGAGAGAGAGAGAGAGAGAGAGAGAGAGAGAGAAAGAAGCGGAGCGAAGAGGAGAGAAAGAGAGAGAAAGGCGCCTCGCGACCGGCCGAAGGAAAGAGGAAGGCCCAATGAGGAACGGGATACTCGCGAAATGAGATTCCGCTAATGACGAGATAATCCGATTTAATCGACGTCAGGCTCCGGACTGCCTGGAATAACCGACCTCGGTGCTAATGTCAAACGGAGAAATGCATGAATGACGAGTTTCCTCGCGATAAATGGAAAACGTCACGCGGGACGTGTTGCGTCTCCGAAGATGTGATCATTGATCGCGAAGCGACATGACGAATTCTCTAATAATTTTAATGTTGAATAATGACGGTATTGAATGGATATGCGCGGCACCCACATGCTGAATGACGCGTGGGGACATCCGCGCGTTTGTCATTTAATAATTTCTACTCTTGTATTTGTATTCGTAGATTCGTGATTTTTTTTCATTGCTCAGGAAATTACATCAACATTGGAATATTTCGCGTGCATCGAGTTGCATCGTGCGTCAAATCGTGACGTAACTCGCAACGCCTGCGCTGGATCGATTTATTATATGTGCGAAATATCCCGTTAAAAAAAAATCTTTCCGCGAAATCGGAAGTAAAAATTGTGACGGGAAGGAAAAATCTAAATCAACGATTTTGATTATCCGAGAGAGAGAGAGAGAGAGACACGAGTTCGAAATCTCATTATTCTAAATTTTATAATCCTTTCAATTTATTTGATAAAAAATTATTTAAATATACGAAAGAGAGAAGAGTGATCACTGCCTTTAATAAACAAATATAACATTGTTACATTTGACAACTTATAGGAGACAACAACAATAAATTCTGACAGTTTTAACCCTATTTTCACCAAGATTAGTAGATTAATTTTGATTTCGATTAAATTCACCTTCTATTTTTATATAATTCTAGTGGAATTAAAAGGAGATAAAAGAATAAAATAAACCGAGATTAAAGTTCTATATTGAATAGATAGAAATAGGGATTAATTATTGAATCGATGCCTCTCGATTAAAATGTATCATTGATTTCATATATTGTTTCAAAAGTGATAATCGATCTACTTCTTTATTTAGATAATCGACTTTCTTAGCGTCGACTTAAATATTCAAAAGAGTCTGCCACGATGTTGATTGAAATTTCTCGTTGAAAAAAATCAAATAAAAATAACTCGAATATTTCTCATTAGTATTCATTGGCGTAGCCTTTAAAAAGTACTGCTGACAACTTCTTGTTTTTTCACGGAAAGTTCGTGAGAACAACGTCCGACTTTCAACGATCCTAGAGGGTAAACTTGACCTTCGACCCGTACGTTCACCCACAACAAGGACGGCGGAAGTCACGGAGAATTCCATTTCCTACCTTCCCCATTTTAAGGAAGAACGCATTTCTCTTGAACCTTTTAATAAAGATTATGCAATCTCTCCGCTAATTAATGTTACTTTTCGTACTAGCTTCGCTAATTAATAGTAATTTTTATTGACCGTACTTCTAATTATTCAGTCGTAATATATTTTAATTAAGAAAATCTACACAAAATCTACACATCGTATTGAATTCGTTGGACTAATTTTTCATATTTCTTCTTTTACTGTAGGAATTAACATTTTGAAAAAAACAGCGAAATTTCGAAAAAATTTATATCCGTAATGTATATTTTATCAACTTTTAATAGGTAAGCATGAAGACTTTCCTGATAATTTTTTCCTTCTGAGATTCTTCTGAGAAAACATTATTCTCGTGAATGAAATACGCAACATATGAATCGTTTAATTTGAATTCAAATAAGAGACTATTCTCCAGATGGTATGAATAATTACGTATTTTGACGTATGCGTTTATTTTAAATATAACTTGTAGTTTAAACAGATTGTTTATGATTGCTCAAAAATATATAATAGTACGATAATACTTAATCATAGAGATTACTATAATGAACCGTTGACTCGTTATGTATCAGTAAATACCTGTTGTACGATCAAAAATGGGATTATAACTATGTCGGAAATTGTACTCATTAGTATGACACAATCACGTGTCGCTGCATGAACACACGAAAAAAGAAGATACGAGACCATCGTTATCAATAACAACGAGGAGGAAGAACGGAGAGAAGGACGAGGGACTTTGTGTGAAGCTCCAGCGACCATCTGGCGCCGCGGTTGAGTTCCTCAAGTCCAGCATGCTCGCATCCTTAAGGATCAGCGATGCGGAGGAAATAGAAGAGATTAGATTCACGACCGCACGGGCGGTTGATGACAGCCTCGGCCTCCAGGAATAACGAGATCCGGATGCGATTTAACTCGGAAGGTGCAGGAAGGTGTCCATTTTCCATAAATGAACGAAGGGCTTCGGGGATTATCCAGCGGTTCAATTTAATCGCAATCTGAGCAAAGACGACTGCGCGACGATCCTCCGGAGGGGCAGATTCGCAGCCAAATCGAATTAGCTTGAACAACGACATCGCGACGACGACGAAGCTGTGCAGCATTTCGAAGATCCGTCGTCCCACGCGTTCACAATCAACTTTGACTTTTTTTTTTTTTTCCTTCAATGCTTCAGATTGCATACATTAACGCGCAACGTGAGTCCTTGCACACGGGCAAACAATTTCCATTGTGTGACGTTCTCTTCTCAGAAGAGATTCTTCGTAAAGCGTCTCACGACAAAAGTCACGTGTCTTATCTATTCGCCGTCGAAATTCTTTCCTGAAGACTCAAGATTTTGATCGAACGCTGCATTTTCGAAATTTTCCGTGTTCTCACAAAAAATCTCGAAGCACTTGCTTCTATTGAATGTTCTTCTCAAATGCAGATAGACACGATTGAGAAAAACTTATTCCAAATCTTGAATTCTCTAGAAAAATCGATGCTACTTTGCTACTTTGGGATGCTGCCTTTCGAAATTTAAAAAAAATTGGTCATAACGGCATCCAATCGATGTATTTTAAATTTAAAACGCAAAAATATGCGGTCGTGCAAAAAAAAATTTAGTGGATAAAAAGATTCCGTGAGAAAAATAGAAAGGTGGAAGAAACAGCTTTAAAATAAAAATATCAAATAGAAATATATTTTATGCAATGCAATTCGGTGCTATATATAAATTTATTTTATTTTACATTTATTAAGAAAAGGGAAAAGCAAATTAAATTGACCGCTTTTATCAATGTTTCTATTTGCGAATTCTATTAGCGTATATTTATTTTTACTCAAGTATTTTTAAAATGGTCCACATTGTCTGTTTCAAGATAAATCGGCCAAAGGCAAAATTAACCAATATTTGATTAATTTTTTATCTAACGATTCGAAAGATACAGAGAGCAAACCTTGAAACCTTGAAACCGATTCAGCTAAGACGTATGAGGATTCGACGCAAAAATAAACACTTGAACTCCGACCACGAGGCATTCATCATCCGACATCTTTATCGACGTTTTCCCAAGTATTCTTTTCTATAAATAAGGGAGTAAAAAAGTAAATCCGCGATATATCTCCGTCGTACTCTCTTCCACCTTCAACGTTTCGCATTCACCCTCTTTCTCGCGGTACCAAGAACGATCTCGGCAAACGAAATCGTGATCGAGACGAATGTTCTTCAGAATCGAATACGAACCTGGATCTGAGCGCGCTTGACCTCGGTGTAGAGCCAGTTGTCCGTGGAGAAGGCGATCGCCAGGAGAGCAGTGGCGATGATACCGGTTATGGTGGCAAGGGACAGCGTCACCGCGGAGCACGGCATCTTGATATTTTATCTCCGGTATTCTCTCTCTCTCTCTCTCTCTCTCTCTCTCTCTCTCTCTTCCTCTTCTTCGTCGTGCCTTCGGCCTCGCTCTTTCTCTCTTTTTCTCTCCCGTCTCTTCCGTTAGCTTCACCTCGCACTCACCGCGATTACGTGGTGGTTACTGCTACCGACTGTACGCGGGCATCCGCGCACGAGGAAGGAGAGACTGCCACGAAGCGCGCGACGAAGAGGAAGGCTGGACCGCGCTCCGGAGGTTTTGGAGAACGCGAAAACGTCTATTTCTCTTTCTCTCTCTCTCTCTCTCTCTCGACCCTACGGTTGGATCGGCGGGGGATCGGAGGGGGATTCGGCTGGCCTCCGGATGATATATCCGCGTATCTGGCCGTCCTTCAGGATGCGCGCTCCGCCGCGATGCACATCACACCACCATTCCTGTCGCAACGGCAACGATACTAACGGCTCGACTCCCGACTCGCCTCGAAGGAAAGCCAGCCGGAGAGCCGGCCGAGAGAGCAAGGAGAGAGAATCGGATCCCAGGTGGGGATGGACTCGTAGCCTCGGGCAGGTATATTACCTGTGTTTTACCCAGGCAGCGGTGCTCAACACGAGCGACCTGTTGCCGCGTTGCACCTGGCGCCGACGGGAGAGAGGGAAGGAGTCCCGCCGAGTCTCGTCCCGTAGGAATTCCTGAGGATGATATCGCTTGTACCGATCTCGGACGTGCCCCCGCCCGACGTCGCCGCGGAGACACTTTTGTCATCCACACCGCGAATCCGAAACATACAGCAATTATTGCCGACGTGTTCCGATCACGATGCCCGACGTCCGAAAGCGATCGCACAGGAGAAACGCAACGCTCGATATCAAATTTCTATTAAACATCAGAGATTGGATTCCTTGAGATTATTTCTTGTTATCACGCCTCGCTGTTGAAAATCGAGTCATTAGCTTCACTCGGATTTCCTTAGGATCTCTTAGGAGATACATATTTCTACGATCGCAGTTTTGGTAACGGTATGATAGTTGTCGAATGTACACATTTCACGCGGAGATATGTGTTTATATGTTGATACCGTCGTGGCTACGTGTGAGAAAATCCGCTTGGGATCGGTCGAGGTAAAAGCTTAGGAAAGTCACGCATGCATTCAATGAAATGAGAACAGTTTCTTCGAGGCTATGTACCTGCTCCTGCCTCGTCCTCTGCCTCTGCGGCAAGCGATCCCACCACCATTGTGAGATAAAGTCGGCGTAAACGCCGAGGAAAAGCATAGAATTCCTTGCATTCTGCGTACTCTCGGATCGCTCGTGATTTCGCAGGGTGTCACCGCCGAGATCAGAAATGTTGCTCTCCGCTTTCGTAGACTCTATTAATTTCTTAAAAGGAAACGCAGATTTGTCACGCAGATTTGAATAGAAAAATATAGTCATGAAGTTGCATTTGCGGAGAAAATGAGCCGGTTGCGTCCATCACCGTAATGGAATTTCAAATTTCGGTCAAAATAGTTTTGTGATTTCCATGCGGACTTGGAAAAACATTCTAATGTAGATTTATAAATACATTTTCAGAACTGTGATTTAACCTGTATAGAATATTTAAAAGAATATTTAAGTTGCAAAATTTAATTAGGCAAAATTATAACGAATAATATTATAAATTTTATATCAAAGTATCAATCACCCGGCAAATAATTAAACGGAAATTTATAAATTTAATCTTGTATTTTTTGCGATTTTTATTACATCATACCTTTTGAATTGAAACTTTCTCTTTTTTAATACAATTATGAAAGTCCATATTATGACTTTAATTAATTTTATTTAAAATTTTATTTAAAATTTTATTTAAAAATATTTTTTTCTCCCTTGCAATTCTCATAAAACATTATAAAACATCCAAAATGTAGGAAAGATTTCTATAAGGCAATGAAATCGTTGCACATGGATATTTGAATAATATATATATATATTATAAAATTATTACATATAAATATTTTAATATAAATATATACATATATCATAACTTAATATTTAGTATCTAACGTATATAAATATCACAATTTAGAGAAACATTAAAATATGTTAATTGTACTTCAAAATAGAAGGATCGTAAGGCGTACCTTGGAAAGGTGATCCTTTTGCATTCCATGCTTGCTTCAAAGTAGCTTCCATTTTCTATAAATGTGATATTATTTATAAATTGTTAAAATAAATAATTTTCAATATGAACATACTGTGTGTGTGTGTGTGTGTGTACACACACACACACACACACATGTATATATTATGAACGAGATATAAATAATTACAATTTGTTCAGATGTTGGTTTGCCTAAGACTTTCTGTTGATGATTCCACATCAATTCTTGCACTTTCATTTGTTCTTCTGGCGCCATGTCATCAAAATGTTTCGAACAATCAATTTTGTTTAAATCAATTTTTGGTTCGTCGATTATTAAGGCTTCCCACCATCTCTCTGCAGTCTTTTCAAGATGAATCTATAAATATAAATGAATAAGTAGACATTAAAAATTAGATAAGTTTAAGGACATATTTCAAAACGTTATATAGCTTATATGTAATAAACACACATTAATATGTTTTCCTTCGATACTCCATATAGATTCATCTCTTCGAATTTTAAAACTAAGTTTGCCATTAAAAATGTTATCCCATTTAGAATCCACTGATGAAGTAGAAGACTTTACATCGATTTTAAGTTCATTTGAGCTTATGTTGATCTTGACCGTGTCTTTGGATGCTTTTACATGTTCCGGTATCTTTACAAGTACATCTAAATCATTGAGAGTCTGAGTCCAAATATAATTATCCCTCACAGCTCCATTATAACTGTCGGATATGTGATCTACTTTGGATGATTGTACACAGGATGATTTAATATTATCAAATTCGTTACACGAGCTAATTTCAATTTCTTGCTCAACTGGAGGAGTAAATTTGCATTCTTCATTTTGTATCAAAACTGATTGATTTGATTGTATGCTTTTTGTATTATCATTTACAGATAATGTCTTCTGTGAAGTCTTTTGTAAAATCGATTCATCTTTCCATTTATACATAGCATTTAAAACAAGTTTCTCCATTATTCCTGATGGAAAGCCTAATTTTTGCTCTGAGTTTGCTTCGACATAAAAATCTGTACTGTTGCAAAATGATATCATATAAAAAAGAAAATTTTATTATTATTTTATTATTCAAAATCTGCAGGATTCAGCAGAATGTTTATTTATATTAGATGTTTTCTAAGTTGAGGATTATTCTTCTAAATCTAAAAGAACAATCTTAGCACAAAACTTCTAATAGATGCAAAATAGACATTCTGCTGAATATGATCATTAATATCTTCAATACTCACCATCTATATAAAAATCCAAAAAAGGCATCCAAGAAGTTACTAATATTCTTCTCTTCACGAAGTATATGCAAAAATATTTGATCATGATTGGACCCCATAATTGGATAAAAAATCTCTACAAATGGTTTGTTTTTTGTAACTGAATTAGTGTATACTCATTATATTAAGATGAAAAATACATATATATATATATATATATATATATATATATATATATATATATATATATTGACAAAGGAAGCTAGAAGATTCTAGTGCAGTCCAATGAACAGAAAACAAACCTAAAATTCTATACGGCTATTTCGTCCGTCGTTAAATATATTTAGAAATAAATAATTCAATTGTTTAGTCAAAATTCAATTATCGTTTCTCGAGGCGGCCCAGCGTCTAAAAAATATTTGGAATAACCTCTGCAGTCCGATAATATGTGTTGTGCGTTGAAAGTAAAAAAGCAATTAACGCACTTGGACAAAAATCTTTCTCTAAACTTGCTGGAATTCAAATTTATGCAGAAAATCGCCGGTCAATTGTTTAGAAGATGCGGCTCTTCAAGAAGCATTAAGTGATAACTCCATCGAGGTCTTCAAAGTGCACTGATCACATGCATTTAAAATGAAATAGACCTAATTTAACATTGAAGAGAAGAAGAGAGAAAATGAAGAGTGCAAAAAGTACCTAGAACAGGACAAATTTGTTTCTTCTTACACTTTCTGCACTTTAAGCGTTGGAGAAAAAAGGAGAGAAGATGAGACGTGCAAAAGATCGAATTCTGAAGCTTTTATCTCTTTCAACAAGATGGCGCGCTGTATATTTTTATCATCTGATACTCTCGGAAATGTCAGACAGCTGACTTTTGCAAACAGCTGTCTTTAAACAAAATAGATCCAAGCTTCACACTGTTGTCAGTAACGTCATGAAAGAATTCTTGCCGCCTGTTATTGAATGAAATCAAGATTAGATTAGATGTGATTGAAAATAACATTTAAGTCTGCTGCTAAATATTATTTAAGAAATTGTGCAAAAATTCGTCAATTTAACTGTAGTAAGAAAGCATTAAACAATTCAATTCGCGATAATTCACGATATCTTGCTGTAATTGTGAATTATATCGAGGTAATCATTTCATTGAAAAACCTAACCTTCATTCGATAATATACCATGGCAAATGTTCCCGGTTTCACGTTGGAAACTGCAAAAGGTACATTCACATTTTCAGAAAAAAATATTTTTAAAGTTGTATATTATTATAATTCATTTTGTGTGTATATAATAAATCTAGAATTATATAAAATATACAAGTAGATATTTTTTCTTCAGCTATACTAACGGATATTTTGACTGCATTGAATACACCTGAGAATTTGCAAAAATTAGCAGAGGCAAAAGAAAATTCTGGCAACGAGATGTTAAAAATGATGCAGTTTGTTTTTCCACTGGTAACACAAATTCAAATGGATGTCATAAAAAATTATGGTTTTCCAGAGGGAAGAGAAGGTACATGGATTAAGAAAAATGATATTGTATATTTAATAAAAATGAGATCGTTAAATTATATAATGAATTAATCCTTGTATGTACATCAAACAGGGACTGTACAATTTGCACAGCTTATTCGAACTTTAGAAAGAGAGGATGCCGAAGTGGCGCAATTACACAGTCAGGTCCGTTCGTACTTTCTTCCACCAGTTAGGATAAATTCTTCAACTGAAGCGTCTCTTTAGATCGAAAGAGAAATTCATACGTAAACTTATTTTAAAAAATAATGTTCATACATCATACATCATCTTTACCTTAAGATTATATTAAGTTGGAATAAGGATTCATGCAAGTGAAGAAAAAGATTATTATAAAAATAAATAATAAGATATATATCTGTTTTTTTGTTATACATTTTTTTTAAATATTTTGATTAAAATTTTTCGTCATCTGAAGTCTACATATCCTAATAAGAGAATTTTTATGCAAAGATAAATGATATCTTTCTTTTATCGAAGAATTAGTGAAAATATCTTTCTACATTTTTTATAGAAAAATTTTGAATGTTTAAATATATAGATTCCGAATAGTGTAATCAAATCTGCATATACAAATCTTTTAGAAAAAAGGAATTTAAATGTTTAATTTGAGAAAACTTAAAAATTTTTATATTTATTTGTATAATATTAATAAGTATATCATTATAATCTACTAAAATATATAATATTTATTTATATAAATGTTCTTTGAATTCTTTTTTCTGCAATTACATCAGCTCTAAAAGCTAAACAAAAATATTCCACTGTTCGCACAGAGATGAAGTTACATACATCATGATTTATATGTTTATATTATAAATCATTACATAAATAAAATATAGGTAAAAAAGAAACAGATCTATGTAAATAAAATCAAAATATACAGGATGCTGTGGTATGTCATCCTATATTTAACAGGCACGATAACAAGCTAGTATAATCAGTTATATTTTCAAATCGTTCAAGACAATGATTGTATAATTAAATCTCTACGCGTTATCATACGTATTATACATTTTTTAACTTCATATCCTGGCGAACATTTGGACAAATACATATTAAATATACAATTTCACTCAAATAAGCAAGTATGTTAAAATTGCATAAAGCCAACAGAAATTATAAATTTAACGATAAATAATACATTGGAATTATTTGCTCGACGTTTACTTAGAATAGCTTGAATCGTGCAACTTCTGATTTGGATTAGAGACAAGCAAATATATGGTTCCCCCTTTGTCAATACTCGGTATATACTGACAGAATTCTCCTTGTATAAAACTATAAAATCCGTCACTATCTTGAAGAAAAAGATGCTGAGATGCAGAACTTCAATGAAGTTATTTAAAACAATTTTCTTTTTAATTTATGCCAATATCATTTATAAGTGGACATGTATCAAAATAAATAATATCATCATACAATATCAAAACACTATGCATGATATAGGTAATAGCAAGTCTAAAATTAAAAAATTGAAAAAGATAACTCAGCAAATTTTTCCACAAACACATACGAGAAAGACGAGCTTTTAAAGTCCTATGTGTCCAAGACTACAAGTGGGGAACGATATGCTTTAATGTATATACATTTCTTATATGAATCAAGATACGTTTTGTCTTTATATGTTAAAGAAATCTGATTTGTATTCTCGTCATGCGAATTTAAAAAACATGGGTAGGCAAAAACTTTTCTTATAGACTCGTTATAAATTTATCCTACGAGCGATGGGCTCTTATATAACTGCGTTCGTTGACGCAGATATTAAAGTGGATTAGAAATAACGCGTTATTTCGATTTAAATATCGATCCTCGAATACGATAGATATAATTCTTATCGCTCTTGAGTTTGATTCTTTAGCTATGCCAAATCTCGCATGAGCGTGCTCACGGTCGATTGAAACCGAGAATTTAGGTGGTAAAAATAATTATGAATTAGTGTTCGTATCATTTAGCATGAATGCTACTTTCACAATTGCATTTTTAGAAGTGCCTCGGTGTGTGCCATAGGTCGCAGTATGTCATTTGTGAATGGCCAGCTATATAAGAATACAGCTATGCAAGAAATTCGTGTACATTTTGTAACACAGTAGCTGCCCGCATTACAGATTATGTATTAGAAAGCAAGCCACAACATCGAATTTTTTTTACAGACCATAATCGACACATCTCTAAGCGTACAACGGCGAACGAAACTCTGTTCATTGAAATGATGCTTTTGCAAATTACACGATTACAGTCTCACGATCTCGTTTTTCCCTTTTTTTTTTTTACTATAGAAAACGCGTGTGTACAAAAAACGCATAAAATGATCTCGACGCCAGCATTACATTTACATTCTTTCCCAATGATGTGAAGCGGTATTGCTGAGCAATCTCTCCCTGAATTGATTCATACATAGAAAATAGATCATATAGAGAAAGGAGCGTGTATAAAATCTAGTCGTACTTTGGGATCGCTTAAGCTTTCAAAGTTAAAACATGATTTATGTGTTGTACCTTTTAACCACCCAACCGTCACTTAATTACAAATATTTCACACTTCTACTAGTTAATTGTTTAAGTGATTACCCCACAATAAACTTTAAAAAACGAGTAGTACATGCAAAGGAAAGTTAGAAAAAAAACCGAGAGAAGAAAAAGAACTTGTACAATGAGCATAAGTGCGCTGCAATATAATCCGTCGAAAAATAATGCTTTAAGCTACGAATAAAAATTCATTGATGGGGATTGTTTCCTCTGCCTTTCTATTGGTCTTACTCACGTATCTCCCTGCCCATAATTGCTATAAGTAAAATCATATCTTCCTTTTTTTATTATTAACCGAAATCTATACCGTAATAGAGTTACATGTAGCACTGCAGATCACGTTTCGCGGGATGCAGTAATTGCGAAGTTCTCTCGATTGATCGATCAGGCTACGAGAGGAATGGATTAGCCGTAGAAGTTGTATTCGCTGTCCATGGATCCTGTCGAATCTGATTAATTGTAGGACGGGGTGGTGGCGTCACAGTTGCGAATGGATTTGCTGAATATGACATGGTTGCTGCAAAATCATTCATGTACATTCGTTTGTTAGTATAAAACAATTCATATTGCTCGTAAAAACAGTTCGATCATTTAAACGCTTCATTAAATCAATATCAAAAACCTATATCAATATCTTGAATAAAAACAAAGAAATGTTTTTCTGTGATCTGGAAATAGAAAGAAATGATTACATATATAAAATATACATTTTGTCTTTTTTTTCTTTTATACGATAAGATTTGTTTTTATTTCAAGACGTTGATTTTAATTTTTAATTTATATGATTATTCGATATAGCTTAATATTTGTTGACTCATTCCACATAAACAAATGCACATTATATTAAAAAAAAAATAATAATAATAATCGCGAAAATTGAAAATATCTAAAGAATAACTTATTTGAAAAAAAAAAAGAAATACTGGAATATTGCGAGATATATATTCGGAGAAAGATTCAAATCACAGTACTCTTATATAAAAAATAACGCACTTGACACAATATATGAAAGACACTATTGTAACAAGCATAGTAATTACATTGCACATAATAGCCACCATGCATTCATGCCATACTCATCATTGTTCTTGATACTCACGAACTTATTTCCAATGAAACGCTATTTTGTAGACATAGAGTATGTTACAGCATAAAATATATTTTCTTTTTCCATGATATTTGATTTTCGCTGAATGTTAATTAGATTTTGTTTTTAATAATTTATAATACTATAGAAGATATATATCCAAGCGATATATGTGAAATATATCTTGAATACTGGACTTTTCTTTCTCGACACACATGTATCTTCTAATTGCAAGTGAAAGCTTACCTGCAGGCGCGGGAGCCGTTGGTTTAATTGCCGAAGCGCTGACAAGATTATCCAGATTGACGAGCGCAGAATTCTCTCCTAAAAAGGATTGCGGTGTCTTTTTCACGGCACCAGTGCTGGTAGGCAGAGTTTCAGCCATGCCTCCCAAATCGAATGGATCTCCTCCGGATGATGCCGTACCACCTATTTTATCATATCATAAATCATATAACTTCATTACATAACTTCATAAATTTATGTTGCATAAAAAGCTTGCACGATTCAATGATTCAAGTACCGTTATTCACTGTTTGTGGACTAGTTCCGAGTTTTCCTCTGTTGGTAATCACGTCAAATTCATCTAAATCGCTGAGAGGACTCGTCGCGGCGTTACCGTTATTTTGAGCGGGAAAGTTATTGAAGCCCGGTCCTGTGCCGTTGAAACCATTACTAGTGCTGAAATTGGTAGTGGCCGAAGTTACTGGCAAATTGAAACCTATAGTCTGAGGAGGCTGTATCGCAAAGCCAATGTTATGTGTCAAGTTTGAATTGTTGAAAGATGGTGATGAGGATGTCATGCCATCCTGGGCCGGCTATAAAAAGAGAATTTCAGATTAATCTTCTATGAACGTTGCAGAATTTGAAGAACTTTGAAGGACAAGTCTGTATTACCTGCACCTTGTTCGTTTCCGATTCAGTAGTAGTAGTTGACGGAACTGGTGACCAAGGATCATTTGTACGAGGAGGAGATACGACTGTAGCGGGAGATGGGGCAGGTGCACGCCACGGATCGATAGTGGCAGCTGTAATTAAATTGTAATTTGAGTCTAGTCAAAATATTCATTGAAATATTGCAATGAAGACTATTTAAATGAAAACCGAAAGTAAGTATATATTCTCTCTTGTTAAGAATCCAAATATTGTGCTTTGTGAGAAAAATGGTGAAAAAATTAATTGATTGTACCTGAGGAGTCTGAGAATTATCGGAAATCGTCAAAGACATAAGTACATGTAAAAAGAATATAAATATTGGAATTAAATGGGGGAAAGTGTAATCATGTAAGAGTATGTCAGAATAACGCAACTCACTTGGTCTTTGCGGAGGAACCGGTGTCCACGGGTCTACCGGGGGTGACGTAGTATTTGTTGTTGGAACACTCCACGGATCGTTCTGTGGCTGTAAAACAAGCACGCTATTATTTTTTTCCATTATTTCGTTAATTACTCCATTAAGATGATATTCCATGCTATTTGCGCTCTTTTAAATGCATATTTAACGTCCTCTTAACATTCGTCGGGGACATACCTTATACATATGAAATTCAGATAACTCCAAAGACTGCAGTGCATCATGCAAAAATTTCGTGTTATCATGCAAAATGCAATTTATCGAATTAGAACGGTAGAATTAGCAAGTACCTGTGGTCTAGGCGGTGGTGCTGTTATTGGAATGCCCCAAGGATCGGTTTGTACAGAAGAGCCGCTGGCTTCTCCCAAATTCACATCGAGTAAATCCAGCATATGGCTTTGCTTCTCAGATTGCGGGGCTCTGAAATTCATACATGTGGCATTGTCCCCGTAAACGCAAGGTCGGATATTTTTTTCTATATCAAATTACTAGATTACACTGGATTCCGCTGACCACTCACTTAAAGTCTTGCTGACTCTGACTAAGAGCTAACTGTAATCTGACATCATCGCTGCGTCTTCTTTGTTCTTCCTGCTCCGCTTCTTCTCTAGACATAGCCAAGGCCAACTGCAGTTGTAATTCTTCCTCTCCTACCGTCTGTGGTCTTGCGGCTTCCAATTCCGCTGGAAAATACATTTGTTGTCTTAATTCTTACGTTAAATGATTAACGTATGAAAAAAAATAAACAAGATATGATAAGAAAATTTAGATTAAGCATATAAGAATTATCTCTCGTCCTAATTGAAGCGATTTTAATTTGCAAAATTCCGATTAAAAGAAGCTACAAAATACTAGTGCTTATATATTATGAAAAGAAACTCACTCGCACGTCTAGCTGTTGATTCGGATAAGTGACAAGGTTCCCAATCTTGAAACTGAAATAGAATAATTCATAAATAAATAGCATTTAATGATCGATCAATAACTCACTACTCACATCACTGCTGACAGGTGACATCGTGTCCAGACCATCACTTCCAAAACCACTAACTGACTGTGCAAATCTTTCTTTTGCTTTCAATGCTCTAGCTCGCTCATTTCTCAATCTCTCGTCGTCTTTTAATAAGGCCACTAATTGTTTTGCTTTTTCTCGCACGTTAATTCCTTGATCTTTATGTCCATCCATGTATTGAAAATCTATACAAAAATATAATAGGACTGTTAAAAAAATTTATAAAAAAATTCATATTGATATATTATTTTTATATTCTATTAATGTACAGAGTATTAATTTTAATAATATATAACAAATATGAATGCTTAATTTCATGTATATTATGAAATAAAATTTCAATTATTTTTACCTTTCAAGGTTTGGATGGCAAATATATTTTCTTTGCACTGTTGCGCTACCTTTTCGCTTCCCGTCTTGATAAGATATTCTAAGAGAACTAAGGCTTTGTATACATGTCGCCAATTTTTCCCATGATCGTTCAATCTTTTCCATAGCATTTGCATAATTTCCGTAAATGCTACAACATTGTATGTTAAGTCGGCAATTTCTGCCATAAGTGTACTACTTGGACCCCAGGGATCATTGCTGGTAGCTTTTCGTACAGCTTTCTGTATGTGAGAAAAGATATCAATTATCTTAAATAAGTGAATTTAAAATTTTCAAACGTGTACTTTTATCAACTCTTTTTTATAATGTCTTTAAATACTTTTATCATTTTATTAATGATGAAAAGCAATATCAAAAATTTCTAAGAAAGTATAATCACCTGAGCATTACTGTAGTTATGGGCGAGATTCATAATATCTCGCCTAATACCTGCTAAATTCACCTGCATGACGTCTTGCCCTTGTCTTCTCATCTAAAATATCATTGCTATATATTACTCAATTGTAGTATTGTGTATCTTAATTGTAGAAACCCATATTTATTATCTCATTTAATCCAAATGCAAAAGAAAAAAATGTATTATATCGTTCTGTAATGTAATTATATCGTTCTATATAAAAACGAAATGAAGGTTACAGGATCTATATTCTGTAAAAACTTATAGTCTTTCAAAAATCTATAAATCGTTTAACCTTAATTAATCTTTAACATAGTCTATAATTGCTATATAAAAATAATAGCAGGTCAATCATGACGCAAGTGGCGTCTGATAATAAATATGGGTATTTTGCTTACATGGAAGCCATGCAATTATAAGTATGCATTATTTTAATCATTACAAATCTAATGACATTAGTACCAAATTTCAGTAAAGTACAATTGCAAATTAGTTATAGAGAAGGTTTAGATCTAAAACTAAGGCATGCACGTTAATTAAATTATTTATAACAAATAACACAAAGAAAAAATAATTTGCTAAAAAGGGATTATTATATATATTATATAAAATAAAGATTAAAATAAAAGATAAATACAATTATATTACATACATATTTTTATAATTACATTATAAAGTTATAAATATCGTAATATAGTATTCAAATATTTAACAATTGTACATAATCAAATACAAAATTATATCATATCACTAAGCGAAAAAAAGATATCATTTATATTTATCATAGTTTTACTTTAAAATTTGCTCTTTTTAACACACAGTTCGCTTCATTTGATTATTCAATTTTTTTTAAAATACGCCTTGATAATACGGCCTTTACATAAACATAAAAAGTCATTAAGTTTTAAATTAAAAAAATATTTATCTATATATTTTTTAACGCTATGTACAAATTTATTTTTTGAGATGTGCCTATATAAATTTACGATTAAATTACCGTCTGTTTCTCTTCCTCTCTATCTTATCTCTGAGATAAGTATTATTTATAGGGCTACATGGAATAAAGTAGCAAAATTTAAAACGTATTTCACGTTTAGGTAACATAAAATATAGTATTTAATGCAATACTGACTTGCATAATGTACATTTGTTCATTATCAGCTTTACTAACTATTATTGTCGCGTCATTTTTTTTCGGTAAAAATTGCAAATCAACAAAGGGGCATCATGACAAAAAAATTGGAAAAATAATGAAAATAATCCGAATATATGTATAAATATCACATAACACACATAACAATAAAACTCCTTGTAAAAAGTATTCATCAGATTATTTTTACAAAGATTGGCACAGGTATTATTTACTGTGGGACACAGAAATTCTTCTAAATGGTACGTTCTGACATCGAGTATCGTGTTATTGCGAGTGGGTACAGCTGTTAATTCAACAGTCGTGAAACATTATTGAAATTTACCTTCTGCATCGCCATTCTTCGACTAATGAAATATGTCGTTGGGGTTGTTGATGAAGAGCTCTATAGGTATTGCCCAGAAATATAGAAAACTTCCGAATACTCCGAATCACACAACAAAAGGCTGGACTATCAGACGGCACGGTAAATAAATACGTGAAATTGTTATATAAGAAAGAAAAACACTATCACACACCTTAAATGCATGATATGTTATTCTGCGCGCGCAAATGATAATGACGCATTAATTTGTTAAAATATCATGGTGGTATTATGCAAATGAATATTACATGAATTTTTTTTTCTGGTAAGTCATCTCAAACGGATTCTCCGTGATTGATTATGTGCATATGTGCGAAAAAAAAGAGAAGAGTAATGCATACGTGTTTGATACGCTTGTGAATTGCTGGTATGACAAAAGGTTATAACAATGACAGTAATTGAAAATTAAAAAAAAAATAAAAAAATAAAAAAATATTGCGTTTTGTTTTTAATAGGCACAGCTCATTAATTTCCTAAAACTTTCATGTATAATAATAATAATAAATTTCCTACAATCTTCAAGTTATATATTATAACGCGATTAGTGTATTGCCAAAAATATATCGCTATAAAAAAATCTTGTTTTAACAGTTTATTATTAGTTTATTCATCTCGTCATTGAGAGAACGTCGAGGGTAATTTCACGTACACACAATCAAATATCGATTTAAATAAAATGATACTGACTTATGGTCTTTTACCGTTTGAACGAGATTTCAATTTAAGAGCACGAAAATTACTATTCACTCTTCCCGTGTTCCTTGAAATCTTCGACAAGCAAATCGTTAAATCGGGAGAGAGCAAGGACTGAAATTAGCCTCCTGGTATGTATGTTCGACCTACAGGGAAGGGACCTATTGTCAACTGACTACCCCCTATTTACATGAGTGCATGCGAAAAGCTGGTAGGGAATCACTTACACTGACGGAGGTAAAGATGCACACCTTCCTTTAACGAGAATCGTGAACTGCTCCTCTGGAAAAAAAAAAAAAAAAAAAAGAAGAAGAGTTCCTGTTGTATGTCGACCGCTTATCTTATCGCGGCGCTGTAATTTTATGCCTCATCGGCGCATTGTTATCAATCTTCTGCCACGATAATTAGTATGCAAGAAAAAAGAGAGTTCTCTTCCTGTGCCTTGAGATTTCTAACTTGAGAACTCCAGGGAAACATTTCACGGTGTCATTGCCCCTTTCTTTCCGAGATGACGGTCTGAGATCCTCGACAGCATCCGTTATGTCTAACAGATGATATCGGCGTCGTGTCGTTTAAATATCCTATCGCTCTATTAATCACCGCTCGCTTTCACGACGGCAACACGTCTTCTCCCGAGCGTCGAGCGTGACTACGCAAGTAACGTCATTCACAATCGCGTTTGCGGAAAAGTATGGAATGTAAACAGCCCGCGATGAGAGCCAGGGAGCGTTATTTCTACCACCACGGAACTATAGCGAGCACCCAGATTTTCTTTGTCGGGCTTCCTTCCGTCATGTGTTAAGAGCATTATACATATAATTGGCCGTGAAAGTATCGATCATTGTCTTCGCCGACTTGGCTGACGGCTGATTTTTCTATCTCCTGCACAGTGAGCTCACTTTCTTTATTTATCCAGAGTATAAACAATCCGCGATCGACGTACCGCGGAAAATCTCTCGCTCAAATCTCAAGGCACAACTCGAGAGCCGAGATTCGCGGGAAGCGCGATTCACAGACGTCATCGGGATCTAAATCGTCGAAATCCTGGACACTCCCCGCTTCGATGATCGGATCCGAAGCGAGGATCTAAAAAGCGTAAAGTGAAGACGCGAGGTGCGCGTGTGCGGAGGAGAGCCGACGGGGGGATGGCGCAGGCAGGAAATTATTGCTATTGTACAATTGTTGCTAAATCTAGACGTCGAGTGTCGAACGGCTTTGCCGAGTCGGAGCTCGGGACCGCGTCGACGATCCTCCTCGACCTCCTCGCACGCGCGCGCATGAGGGGGAGCGAGCGGTCGGGTCGGGACGACGCGGCGAGCGGCACGACGGGGACGACGGACGCGTGCTCGTCCGTTCCACTCCGGCCGCGACTGGCGGAGCGCGTTGTCGCGCGCCGCGCATCCGCCCGCACCGAGGGGTCCTTCCTCGCCGCGCGTAGCAGCAGAACCGAATGGACGTATATGTGTGCGTGACACGTCAATCTCGCGAGGTGTCGTATCCCCCGTTCACGGCCTGAGTTCAAGTCAAACCGATGACAATGACGACAATGACGATAATAACGACGATAATGACGACGGCGGGTGCGGGCGCGGCTCCCGTTTTCCTCGCGGATATATTGTCGCGTTCACTAGTCCGAACGACACGACGATGATGATGATGACGATGACGACGACGATGACAGCGATGACGGTGACGACGGCAGGACTCTCGTACTCACCTTCCGGATGCACGGATGATATCACTCGGGAATTTGGAAACGCGGGGCTCCCTCGAGAGCGAAAACGGGAAACGGGGACAGAGATGAAATAATGTAAGACACTTATGACAAGTCCATTCACAGGCACTGACGAATTGTACGATTGCAGAGCAAGATGGCGCTCGAAAATATTTCCGCTTACGAGCCCGCCGCGCCCGCGCAGAGCGTCTCCGTTCCCCTCCGATGTCCACTGATTTCTACGAATGTAAATTAACTTTAATCTCTCAGCTTAACTTATTTTTCATCTTGTTTTTAGTTCTAAAAATTAGAAAGAGATAAAAAATAAATTGAACTGTGATTCAAGTTAACTTACATACATTAAAAATAAACATGAATCTCGTTTCTCTAGTATCCATTTTTATTAGTGTTTCATTTCAATCCCAGTAAAAAATTTTTATGCGAGAACATGCGAATAGAATGAAGTCGAGGAGAAAAGAACATGTATAAATATACATAAATATATAAATATATACAATATATATTCCATATATATTCTTATATGAAAAATTTTTCACCAGAATCTTGATTGAATTTATTTTTTTTCTAACTTTTAAAATTAAAAGAAGATAAATTGTTATCAATTGAATTGAGATTAAAATTAATCGATGACAACGAAGCTTGTCGATTACAGTCCATTCAAACTTTCAATTCGAATTCTCTGGGAATCCTGCTACAGATTTTATATAATTTTAATTTCTTTTCTCATCGACTTCATTCTATACACATAATTAATGCTGAAAAATATAAGATTATATAGTAGAGAACAATTATTATTATTTCTTCGTTTTATATGTAAAAGTAGAAGTTTCTACATTGATTAGCGAAGGTCTCTGTAGTTGAAAGTATCATCACAAATGAAGAGAACACGATTGTTTCTCTTTATTCATCGTTACATTTATAGTAGACTAGATCGAGTTAACAATATTCGAGTGCTTTGTTTATGTCGCAATCCAATTTTGCCGTTACAAAGTAATCACAACTTACGCTACACCGCCTGAATCGTTGCCTGATCGTGCACTGCGCGGTATGCATATATGTCTAAGTTAAGGCACGATAAATTAAAATTGCACTCAGAAAAAAGATTCCGAGGGCAACGTTGTCTCCGCGGTGAAGTCCAAATTAATGAACAATTTACACATATAATATCTTAGGACAATATTCAAACATTTTCATTCAATTTGAAGATACGTCGTTTAAAGTTTAAAAATATTTTCATGAGCCATTGTATGTGAGACATCGTCATAATGTGATCATTAATCAATTTCAACACCATCAGCCGCTTCAATAAGCTAAACTTCGTAAAAGAAACGATATATTGAAAACATATATATATGTCATTATCTACATTTTTGTAATGCAATCAATTTCCGAGAACTTTTCCGCAACTTTTCCTCATACATCTCATACTTTTAAACACTTAGAATTACAAATGCACGTGACAGATATATATATATATATATATTCTATTTATATAATCTACATCATTGCAATAAATATTAATTTTCAAGTAATCGCGCTAATAATGGTTCCATTCATAAAATACGACAGTTCAAAAAGGATTTCACGTGTGCTATTTATCTCGACAACTGAATGTTAAAATTCTGTATCGATACGTCATAATTCATAAGCAAATAATTCGACAGAAAAAAGAAGGTGACTTCGTGACTGTCATATCATATGAAAGCGTAAATTTTCCTCGCGAGGAAACGTTCAATTTACGCTCAATTTCTACATTATTTTATATCATATAGTTTCAAGATTTAAAATAGAAAGCGTAATTAGCTTTAAATCAATATAAATATAAGTGCATCAATCAAATGCAATCAAAGTGCATTTTTTATAATCCAAAAGAATATCTTACAAAATATAACTATCTACAAATATAATATTTTAACAAACATTTGGTTTCAGCATTATGTCATTTCTTGTGTAATACTTTCATTCATTATGCTGATACAGCACTCCACGATGAAATATACATAACTTAATTATGTCGAGCGATAGTTACTTGATTGTAAGCTTCAAATATCTTTAATCGAACTGGTCCTATTTCAAATTTAGGCACAGTTTAATTTCAAGAAAATATAATTATGAAAATCCTATCGTGTGTGTTGTGCGTGTATGATACACATAACAATACTGAAACTTAGTTAAAAACTATTAAAAGATGACTATCCTTTAATAAGAAACTTTCGATTTTTTACTCTATCATATTTATCCGTATTTTAATTTATGACTAACAAAAATCAGCGTTGTTGGCCAGAAAAATATTCACTCGTCCTGTATGATCGATAAAATTATCCGTATTGATGGAATTATACTCATTTCGAACAGAAAAATCATTCCTAGTGATATTCCGTAGTTGGAGTCACATTGATCATGTCAGCGGTGCTAAAAAAAAAAAAGAGAGATATGAATAATTGTGAAAGAAAATTTGCAAGTGATTTTCTTTTTTCGGCTTGCTAATGAAATAAAACCCAATAATAAAAAAAGCACAGGGAAAATCAAGAAGTTCCGAAATGTGATCAAACATGTAAATCAGAAATATATACTTTAGCAAATTTAAATAAATGTTTTCCTTTAGGACATGCGACATGCTTTTTACAATATACATTAAATTCGAATTGGATTGGAGTCAGCATTATTTTTTGACGGAAAAAAATTTCCGTAATGCTGATTTTTTAAAGCTATTGCAAAACTTGTATCTCAATTTTCACTCAATTTTATATATCAATATCATACACAAAAATGTGAACAAGCGCATTGCTTATTTCAAAATTTGATGTCTAAAATTCATATACGTATAAATATACATAAAACACAGAAATACACAAAATAAGCACATAACAAAATCTATTTGAACAAACAATTTATTACAATTATATAACAATTATATAAATTGTTTTATCTTTCTATTATTTATATACCTATTACAGTTATATAAATAAATCAACAACGTTGTATTAAAATTACTTCTATTATTTAATAAAAAAAATTGAGAAATAGAGCAGGAAAAATGCAGACAAAGCATACAATACACGAAATATGACCAGTCGCACCATTAGCAATTTTAGCGATCGATTATTAGCAGAATTTCTGCTTGAAATCTCTTTGTATTATTTTGTTAAAAAAAAAAAAACAAAAACAAAACAAAAAAAAACTATATTCAATTACACTGACAATTTCTTGACATTCTATATTGGAAAAATGCTAAAACTTTGTTCGATTGATCATATTTCATCAAGGCAACATTTCACATATCAATTATAAAGGCTAGACATAAGACAATATCACAAACACTTACAAGAACATACATTGGTGCTCTAAGAATATTTTCTTGTAGTCGTCTTTACATTAGTTTGCTGTATAACATATATCAGATGTTATATTATGACTCACATTACGAAAAGAATATATTAATTATATATCTCTGTGTCGATCTAATTCCAGAGATTATCTTAGCTAAATCACAAGTGATTACATCATTGCCACATATTAGATTGTGCATTCTTGGTATTATACAAAATTTTGTGAACATATATCTTAATTCTTTATATGATTGTATTTATTACTTTGCATTAATGTTTCCCTTCACCATATAGAGGATGTTATTAAATAAGTTATTAAATAAGTTTTGTTATTTAGACGGACAAGTGAAAGGGATAAAAAAATGTGTTAAAATATTTTTACCTCTTAGAACATTTAATATGTATAATAAGTAGTGCTACACCTAGTAGTAAGCACAAACTTCCCACAACAATGTAAGCGATACCAAGGAAAGGATTCTTCCCTCCTAGAAGTGAGGTCGTACTTAAAATCATCTTTTTCTTCCCATGGAAAGAGGATACTGAAAATGCTGAAAAAAATATCAGATCATTACTTTCAATTTTCTCGTTTTACATTTTAGATTAAATATATGCGAAAGATATTAACTTTTAATTCTTAAATTTACAATCATAAATAATTTATCATGTTTCAATTTGTTTAGATCACTTACAATATACAACATTAAGGGAATAGTTTCCTGCAAGTAGACCATTTATAAAACCATCTTCAGTATGATCAACTCTACGATAGAGTTTTCTAAAAGTAGGCAATGCAGCAGTTCTCATCCATACAATTAAATCCTCATTTTGGAAACCATTGTTACTCTCATCATATTTATCCAATTCGTAAATGGATTTAGTCCAATTTTTAGGCTTAGCAAAACCTTTGAATGCTTCTTTTAAATTTGGATATCCTTGTGGATTTTTGAATTTGATATTTTTATCAGATGGCCAAGCAATGCCAGTTTTTAATAACGGTACAGGCTTATTATGCTTTGAGGAGTACAGCGTCAACTCATCACTAAAAAGTGAATTTGCGATAGCACCACACGGAGCAATGGGAATTTTAGTATCATTCACTTCTTCATAGGCGAATGGTTCACAATCACTCGAAACAGTTTCACTTAGCTCTCCCAACAGCTGACTGTCGTCTCGAGATTTCACATATCTACGATGATTCTGATAGAAATTTGTCAGGCCATAATACATGTAAACTTTGCCACCAAATTCTACAGGCAGCTCAAAATTTATCTCGCACTTGCATGTTCTAGTTGGATTCATCGCAATCACATCTGCACATTTCATAGGCAACCCATTTACATCAGTAATATTAGTAGAATTGCAATTGGTATAATCGATGATGTGTTCCTTAACTTCATCAGAAAAATAAAGCAATCCTATACCAACTGGTATAAATGCAACTCCTATCACAAAGAAAGTCGGTAGAACTGTACCAGCTGTAAGTATTGGTTGCCAGGCTGGTAAACGCTGCTGCTTAAATGCACTGTCTGTATATAGATAAATTAAATCACATATTAATATTCAGGTGTTATGAATATACTAAAAAAATATATATATAATATCAACATGAAATAAATGTTTCTTTTTCTAATTTTTTCGGATACTGTCTATAACTATATGCTAGCAATTCCTTGATAATGATAATAAAATTGCTTAGATAATAAGAAGAGTTTAAGATAATTTTCTATAGATCAATATATCCTTGCATTATCTTTTGGAGATTTTTATTCTCTCTTCTATAATAAAATACTTAAATTATGATCGACAAAAAAATAAATGAAAGAAATGAAATATTATACAAATATATCTTCGCATCATCTCAGAGATTTTTATTCATTCTTTCGTGAAACATTTTTCATAATGAAATACCCAAATTGTTTCACAAAAAATAAATCAAAGAAATGAAATAATATATTATTTACAATAACTATATAGTTAATGCATTTTATAAGTGAACTATACATAGAAGCATTTTCATAAATGTTGATTGGTTGACTAATATATGATTTTGCAATTCTCTTCTGTTAACTTTAAAAATATATAAAATTAAAAATTTTATAATTTTAACGAAAATAACTAAATAATCAAACTAGTTCGCAATGTATTGTTTAAAGGAGTCAGAGGATGATAAAATTGTATTCGAACTTGTCTCGTTGTCATCGTTCATCGAGTAAAATATAGGATGTCTCGGGGAATCCATCGGAGGGGAATTCGTCGACGTGGTTGCTAAATCAAGATCTTTTAGCTTCTTGCTCTTTAACGATCGCTGAAATGCTCACCCGATGGTTTTTTTGATTTAGGCACCGCATCGACTTCGCTGATGGACGTCATGATTCAATGACACCACCAACACTTGACAGATCTCAATAAATTGTGTCGAAATGAACACATCAATTACTGCGAAATCCAATCATTAGTGCTCGTTTTCATTGGACGAGCAAAGGTCAGTACGTATGTATGTCTGATACATAAGGTCAATAGGTACGTTCAGCAGACTGTTGTACAACTGTTGAATAAAACCGGCGGCACACGATGCTTTTTTGGCTGCTGAATTGCTTGTGTGCTCCTGTGCTGGCTATTTTGCTGGCTATTATGCTGGAAATTGTATAGCCTGCTGGCTGGTCTGCTGGATTTTTATGATAAATCCGGTGTTATTTTCTTGCGTGGTCTTGTGCTGGCTCATTTTGAAAACCAATCAAGAAACAGTTTTAGATCACGTGATCAAAAATTCCGTTTGAATATCATATATTCTATCATTCCTTTGCTGCAATTTGTCAAAGTAGAAGAAAATAAATATGAAATATACGAAAGAAAAGAATAAATAAATAAATAAATAAGTAAATAGATAAATATATCAAGTGCCTTCTACAAAATTCTAGCTGCTCAGCCAGCACGAAAACTTGCACTGTATGAAGCTAAACTAGCGAGCAGCATCACTGTCAGCAGCACTGCCATCATGACAGCAAGCAATGTAAAACCAACAAGAAATCCAGCAGCCAAAAAAGCATCGCCGTGTGCCATCGGCTTAATTCGTCAATGTAATTGGTCCAAATTTAAGGATCTAACTAGGTAAAAACTAATAATTACTGACAGCTCATTGATCACTTTGTTCTGCTGAATACGTCCCAACATATATAATGAATTAAGTATTCGCATTAAATAAACACACATCTGTTGTGGAATGATAGGAACTATTGGCGCCCAATTGCCGATTGATCGATAAATATTAGATCTTTTGATAGATGATTCACTAAAAAATTCTTAAGGTAGGTTTTCAGCTATTCTATACAAATCCGCGATAAACGTTAAATTTAGAGGCGTTACTTTCAATTTCGATAAAATTAGACTCATTCGATGTGTTTTTACACGAAAGATTCTAGCAAAGAAAGTGTTGCTCTACCCCGCAATCCGAGATATTAATCGTTAAAAACTTAGCGCTGCTGGATCACATAAAGAAAACAAAACAATTTAAAGTAATATATTTAATCTGAATAACATTCTGAGTTACATTGAATGCTGTTCAATTCAATTAGAATTGAATTGAATTAAGTATCCAAATTTTAATTTCAAGTTTTTGTCCAAAATAATTAATATACAAACAAAATTTAAAAAATATGCAAAAATTAACAAACGATTAGCAATCCAATAGCGTTGATGAGAGATCCGATAACGCACAACGCTGATTGGTCAATTAAATATAAAATTTTCTGATTGGTGGTCCATTGGAAAATTCCTAAGCAGCAGCTAATGTGAGTGGATGTGTGCTATCGCACTATGCGCTAACGGGACCCACCTCACGCGATTTCTCATATTCCATTTCTGTTATTATTACGCATCAGTGTGACGTATAACATTATAAAGCGACGTCTACAATGAGACTTTAGAGGCGTAGACTTAGAAATTGACCAATCGCAATCGATTATTCTTCTATAAATCGATTATGATTGGCCAATTTCTTAAGCCTTACGTCTTAAAATCTCGTTGTAGACGCCGCTTAAGTGATAGTGTTTGTTTGGTTAAGGATAAATAGATCAATCTTCTTCTTTTCTTTGAAGGACAATTTCAGCGAGATCGTCTTTTCAAATTTGTCGTTATAACACATTTCCAACATGATAAAGCATAAATTACCGAAAGATTGGATTGTTGTTAATTCTAAAAGTCATCCGGACAGAATATATTACTTCAATGTGAAAACAAATAAATCTTCGTGGACTCAGCCAACATTGGATTCAGCTAACGACACTGATGAGGTATTTCATTTTATAATCTACTTTTCTACTATAAAATATATCGAATTTTTTTTTTATAATCTTGTTCTAATGTTTAAAAGTTTCCAATTCGCTAAAACATTTGTTACATAGACATTGCCAGCAAAAAAACGTAAAATTGACGAAGGAAAAGCACATTGCAGTGCTATAACACCTGAACATAGTATTGAGAAAGGAAAATCAATTTCTCATGAATCAAATGACAAAGTTGTAGAAACACCACAGATGAAATTAATTAGAGCAAAAATGCTGCAAAGAGTATCTGCCAAAAATAAATCTTCTGTCTTATCATCAGATGTGTTGAATGTAAAGTTGGCAAGAAAAAACTCTTCCTTAAAATTAAAGGATAGCAAATCAGTATCAAAGGATGATGAGTCAGTATCTCAAAATAAAAAAGATAAAGAAACACCACAAATGCGTTTTTTTTATGAAAAAATTCAGTGGAAAAAGAAAAATTTACCTATTTCAAATAAAAATCTATTATCAAAGCAAAATGTTAAACAGCAAGATTCAAACATCACAAGTCAAAAAGCGATGAAGACATGGGAAAAAGATGTACGACGCCGAGAAAATATTGATCGGAATAAGAACAATATTGAGTGCCATGTTTCAAGTAAATATATAGTTATATATGTTCAAGTATTATATATTATTGCTATAAAGAATTAAAATGAATTTTGAATTTAGAAGGAAGAGAACAGAAGTCTTTCTTAAAGAAAAATTTGGCCATGGAACGTATGCACAAATTAAGAAGGAATATGAATTTTGACAAGGAAAAATTAAAAGAAATATGTCATTCTAATTTGGTCATCACAAAACCTCCACAAAAATCTAGTAAAAGTTCATCCAATATATCTGGTAGGCATATAAAATTTTATATTTTTTGTATTTTTATTTTCTATAAAGAGAGTTTTCTTTGAGAATTTAAGATATATGTTTATATTTTTTAATATTTTTATATTCACATATATATTACTTATAGGTAATGACAGTTTAGGAACATCTTGTCTTTATAGAAATGTTGAATTTAGACTTAAAAGATTACATAATAGAATTATAAAAAATACAATATGTGAAAAAAATGTATTAAATGATGAGAAATCACAAGATCGACAAGACAGCAGACCAAATATTGATAATACAACAAAAGATAAATTATTAAAACAAGCTAAACAAGAAATTTTAGATGAAGAAATGGATTGGGAACCAATAAAGGATGAGCAAATTGCACTGGAGGTAATGTCAGTATAATTGAAATATATATGTATACATACGTGTGGTATGTGTGTGTGTATATATATATATATATATATATATATATATATATATATATATATATATATATATATAGTGTGTGTGTGTGTATGTGTGTGTGTGTGTGTGTGTGTGTGTGTGTGTGTGTGTGTGATGCATGTATGTATCTACTATTTTATATATATATATATATATATCTTATATATGTATATACATATATGTATTATAAATAAAATCCGAGCAATGAATTGCTTCACCATTTCCATTGCGTGACTGTATTTTTTCGACATTGATGATTTTTATTTTATATGAAAGAATTATGAAAAATATTATGAAAAAAATATTTTTTATAGTAATAAAATAATTTTTTAATATTCTTATAATATTTTTATATATTTTTCATTTTTTATAGGTGGAAGTTGCCAGAACACAACTCAATGGTAGAGGAAATCCAAATGAAAAGAATTATATATTGGATAATAATAATATAGAATTGACACAATCTAATAAAATGGAATTACAGAAAAGTCCACTTTACATTGTTGTAGACACAAATGTATTCTTGTCGAATCTCGAAGTTATAGAAGAAGTAAGAGATGCGACATTTAAAAATTACCCGCGTCCTTTTATTGTGATACCATGGACAGTTATATGTGTAAGTATAAGACAATATAGCAAAAAATCTGTTCTATCTATGAAGTTTTTTTTAAATGCATTTCATTCTATACTATTTTTTACAACAGGAATTAGATTATTTTAAGGATAACAAATCTAAATGTGAATTATCGACAAGAGCCAGGAAAGCTATAAGCTTCATCCATGATCAATTTTCTTCTAAACATCCTCGTATCATAGGACAAACGCGAGAACAAGCGGCAAAAAATAAGGAAGACTTTTCTTTGAATTGTCCAGATGATGAAATTTTACAATGTTGTTTACAGATTTGTCAGTTACAAAAATCAGTGGTAAGTTTTCTTTTTATCATACAATAAGTATGCATAATATTAATGAATAAAAATGCTTAATTTTTTTTGTGTATATAGGTACTGTTATCATATGATAAAAATCTTTGTACTAAAGCCATGATATATAATATATTGTCATTAGGGCGTGAAGATCCTCTTGAAAAAATAGACTTTTTTAATGTTAATAATACAGTAACCAATGATTTGAATGGTCCTATTAAAAACTCTATCTTTACTGAAGAGTTACGCTTAACAGATGATATTTTTGAAAATATAAAGACGATTATGAAAAATTTCTTGTCAACAGTATGTATTGTATATTGGATTATATAAATTGTTAACTTTTGTGAGTCTATGTTTTATGAATAAATGTTTTCATTTTAGATTGTAACAAAACAAATGTCGGAAATTTATGGAGAGGAAGAGTGGAAGATATATGTTATTATAAAGCCACCTTGGACCATAGTAACTGTGTTAAAGTGCGCTATAAAACACTGGATTGCTGCTATAAATGAATCGTTTCAAAGATGTGCTGAATATGTACTGAAAGAATTACTTGACGCTTTTGTACATTTGCCAGGTATATCCATAATTGTAATTCTGCATAAAGACATTCTGCAATTAGTTAGATTAATCTGGCGTTATTTTCAGTTGGTGGCAGGAAATTGCAAGATGTAGAATATATTCTAGAAAAATGTAGCTATTTGGTACAAATGGTTAATATGGATAAGTACAGTGATCTAATGACGCAAACGTTCAATGATATTACGGTAATATTCCTTATATATTTGAATATTTTATAATTATAGAAGAGTTGATAAACTTTATAAAATTGATATTTTTAGGAATTGAAGAAGAAATGTATGAAGTGTATTGCTGATATTGATTTGAAAAAATTACATGACAAAATAGGTATCGTGGAAAATGATCAGGAACAAGAAATGAGAGCGGGAAAGGCGTTTCAATGTTTCCAGCATATCTATAATTATGCACGTGATTTCTGGTAAAATTTCTTTTATATATTTACACATACTCGCAAAAAATACTAAATATAATGTAAATATATATATTAATAAGAATACTGTCATTTCTTTTTTTGTGATACATGCATATCGTTTTATTTTTATTTCATAACAGTGGCTTGGCATGCAGCAATGCAGGAACGGTACTTTCTTTTACTTTTAAATCTATCGAGCCACCGTTATCAAATGCACTTGTCCAAACTTTGCAACCGGAAATTACAAGAAAAGTGATTGATTTAACACAGAGTTTAAACAAGTAAGTTATTTCTTAATAGTGTCTATCAATACTGCGTATATATAGTTTTCACATCAAACTGTTTTATATTGTGTGTTTTATATTATGTTTTATATTTTATATATATATTTATGCAACATTTTTTTGTAAACAGATTATTGGTGCAGACTGAAGATTCTATAAAGTATCAGACATTACTTAATTTGCAGCAAAATATGAACACATTTTTGCTTGACGTAGATAAAACAATATTTGATGTGACACCTTTGGATATATATTATTGTGTAAAATTGAAAGAAGAAGCATTAAAGACTGGATTAAGGCAGCTGCAGGAATTAACTTCGCATCTTTGTGCATTAGCAACGCGTACATAATTGTACTTAACTGTATATATTTTGTAAATTATATTCCTAGTGTTTAAGAATATGAATATTTACAAACATGTACATATACATTTATTAACGGTAATAATAATAATGAAAAATGTTAAGATAATATCAATTTTATAACTTGACTGTGATATTAACGGTATCAATGGAACTTACTATAGCATTTACAATAATCAACTAATAATTTTTGGATTTTTGGAAAAATATTATATAGCATTGCTTTTGATTGTATTGCACATACAATGACTATATCATTTCAGAAAGAAAAATTGTCACGCAGTTTTTATACATCACGTATTGATATAAATTTATTAATATAAATATATCTGAAATTTTAATTTTGCATCTTTCATTGGTGCCATTGATATTCTATTTTAGATATGTAAACTGTAAAAAATTATTTCGTTTATTTTTTTCTAAGTTGTATATGTGGATCGATTTTGTTTTATTAAAAAAAAATGCGAAATAAAAAATTGACATTGTAGATAATACTTAATGTGGATACATCTAATTTTTATAAAGATTTGCAAAACCTTCAGGAGGTGGTTGAAGCCAATTTTCTTTCGAATAAGACACATGTTTCGTGTCAATCACGTGAAAAGTATAAGCATGTCTCGATGTTTCGCTTTTGTTTGGATAAGAAAAATGAACCACCTGGCCGTGAATAAGAATGCAAGTTCCTTTGCATACTGGTACTGCTCTGAAATTACTTAATGGATAGCAGGGTGCGGCTCTGTCATAAATTAATAGTTCCTGAGAATTTGGATCTTTGTTTCTTATATAACGCCTATGCACTCCGCTTTGATGTGAACCCGGGGCAATCCATAGACATCCGTTCTCCAATGTAGCATCCTCCAATGCGATCCAGAAACCTACGAGTTTCATCGGTTCGACATATAGATATGATGCGTCCTGATGCATCGTAACTGTAAGAAAGTAACAATTGTTATGTTTGATTCGAGGGCATATTGCTCGCACACATTTTATGCATTATCTTATATGAATATTGTTTATTGTAATTTTTTCATTTATTCATAGAGACAAATTATTATGTAAGTAATTAATTTTACACTTTTTTAAAGTAATTAATTACCTTCCGAGCCTATTCCGGGATTTTTGTAAATGTACATTGATTGACATACCACTGGTTCCTGATATTCTAATTGGAAAGCAACCTCTTTGACTCTCTCATCAAACGTATACTTTTTGAAGGTAGGATGTAACCAATGAAGAGCATGACCTACCTAGATAGTTATAAAATAATTGAAATTACTTGAAAATACGCTCGTAGGAATTAATTTAGTTAGAGAAACAACTCTTTTAAGATAGCTTACTTTGTTTAACGACACTCTTGGATGAACCTTCAATTTCCCATCCTCTTCTAGAGCTTCAGTTTCGAAAAAAACACTTATTTTATTAGCGCTATCCAGAAAATATTTATCTTTATTCTGAAACGAGATTATATACTCGTTACTTATTAATATTAGCTGAGTTATATCTACACAAAGTTTTTTTATAGAGAATTATGTCTTAAAATTAACGAAAAATACTATGTTTTACTAAGCTTTACTCATATTAGTTTCTTGACAAAAATTCTCAAGTATTTTCAATAACATTAAACAACCATTCGATGAATATTACATTTTAATAATTAAAGTTTCATGATTGTTTAGTTTTATATTACCTGTTGTAACTGTATCGTATTGAATATTTTTCGTTCCGATTCAGGTGGCAATTTATTCGTGAATTCTTCTCCGCAAGCTTTTAATTCTTCAATCTCCTCTGGTTGAAAGAAATCTTCCAAAATGACATAACCATTTTTCTGAAACTGTTAATTTCACAATTGATATATAAACTTGATTTTTTTTGTAAATTATATGAATTAGGAAAATAAGTATATAATAAATATAATAATATAAAATAAATTTATATTTTATTAGAGTTCTTTCTTTCGAGTCACAAGCGTGGAAAAAAAAACCAAAGAGATAGAGAAGTAAGGTCTCTCCCCTTTTTTATATATTGTACATAGATCTCATCAGAAATAAAAAGAAGAACAAGGACAAAAAATGAATCTTCAGAATAATTCGATATTTTTCTATCGTTTGAAACTCGCTACATCTTATTAACGTTGCATGTGGTGAAATGGATGAATCTAGAAATAAGGAAGTGCTCGTTCGATTTATTGCCGGGATAAGATAAACAACCGAAGAAGGTCGGTTCAAAGTCCCAAGAAAATACTTTCTTTCCGATCCACTGGTCGATTGATCATTTGATTCGTCGTAGTTTCGTCTCACCGATGTTTTGAATGATAGACCGCGACTCTATAAATAAACCGCGGCCGATAAAGGCATCTAAGAATAACCACGAGCATTGCTCGCTTCAAAGGGCAGAGAAGGAGTATCCGGAGCTTGTTCTGCATTTTTTTCCATTTAAGCCCATCGTACTCCGTGCCTTGTGTTAGAGTCGATCATGCAATCAGATGACGTCATTAAGAAAGCGGCAAATTACTTTGTTATCGGTTGTCAAGTGCAACACGCGCATTCAGCTAAACGTTAGATTAATTTGCGACATGAAGAGAGAAGAAAAAAATATTAGGCGGCTGAATAAAAAAATATTAGTCAGCTATTCGTGAAAAAAAAGCTTGCTTTTTTTTTCCTCAATTGTTCCTATCGTAATCGCCTTGTTTTTCATTCAATACTGTTTGTGTTGCGAGCTTTTAAAAAAAAAATATATATCTCCTTTAATAATTACACAATCGCAGTTGTTTTACTTTCGTATTATTTTACATTCTCCCCTTTGGCGTGTCGCGGTCGTATCTAATTTTTGGAAATTTATTTTTAAATTAATAATAAGTTATCAGACCGCGTGCACGGTACGTGCGACGACGATATCGTTAGTACTTGTAGTCTAAATAAATATGTATAAATAAAGCGTCTCGTTTGCGCAACATCGAGAGGGTATATCGTGTAGTTTCGTGTGATTCATGTATCGGCGTATATAATCCCGCGATGCTAGTTGGCAGGTTTCCCCGCGTTATCTCACACGCGAGTGCATTTCGAAACGTTCGGACGTTGCAAAACGCCGCGAAACGTCATTTCGAGCGGCGTTTAATTTGCAAAACGAATTTTACGAGCGACCTATCGAGAGATCGTGCGCCGCGGGACGCGTCCGTTCGAGTCTTCTCAGCGCTTGATTCACGAATTACGAATGGACATTCGGGGGGGGTCAACGACAGAGATCGCATTCGAGAGAAAGGAGGACGATGCGTTTTTCGCGAAAAATCCCAAAACTCGCACGCCGGAGGCGAGACGACACCTTCGGCATGTTGCATATTCATGATAAATAGGTGCGCCCGGGGAAAAAAATGCCGTCGAGAGTCGCACGGTATATTTTTAGCGTCGGAAACGCCACGGAGTATCGGCGTTCTACGCCGTAAACATCACCCGAAAGTCACGTCTCGCGATCGCAAGAAGCTTGTGATTCGACCGGAAATACGACGTCTTCCTACAAACGCGAACGCTCCTCCGCAATAAAAGACGACAGAGGGATCACGCGCGTTTGCCGATCCGCTCGGGCTATCTTCGAAAAATCGTGCGATTTATGCGCGCAATTTTTACGTTTCGATTAACGGGGAAACACATTATTGCGGGTATTTCCTACGATAACCGAGGGGGGGGGGAGGGGAGAATATTGCTTCGCGCAGCAGCAATTTTATTGAAGACAATGATATCTGCAATCTTCTCCGCTGCTTTGTGTTGCCCTCATGTCTGAGCTTTGGCCTTCGAATTGTCACAAAGTGTCTACAGTAATCGCTCGAACAAAGAGAGATTGCATATTGATCTTTTTAACGACAGCCGTACATCAATCATTTTTTTTTTCTCGAGACGATAGCCGATATTGAAGACGCGAGATACGATGGATTTATCAAATATTTCCATTTTTTTTGTAATAATTCCTCATCTCATCCTCGAGCTTTCACAGATAGATTGAGAATTAATAATTCTTCTTACTGTATGAAATATTTCTAAAAATTGTGTGTCTAATACTTATTAAAACATCAGAGCTGTAACAAAGTAATTTCTTGAAAAGATAAATTATCAAGTTTCATGAGGTCCACGAAGTATTTTATGTATATTTTACTCGCTTATATCGAACAGTATAAAGCTTTGAGCAATTATCGAAAAAATTAAAATTGATTTTAATTTAAAGTTTTATCTTGAAAGTTTTAAAAGGAAAAGTCCCGTTTATGACAATGAAAGACTTCATTTAATTACGAAACCGACATTTAATCATTAAATGACGTTTGGATATATTAAATAAATTATTAATTACTTTTTAAAATTATAACTATTTAATGAAAGAGAAAATACATATACATATCTAAAATAAATAAAATTTGTAAAATAATTAAAATTATTAATAATAATTAATAATAAAATAAATAAAATTTCTAAAATAATAAAATTATACAATGCGTACAATTTTAATTTTATTATTTTATTGTGTCTAATGAGAGAGAATACAAAATTGACTGTGACTTGCGGTGTCGATTCTTTCGCATTCGATGGTTCGGTGACACGCGGCTCAGGAATTTTAAAGCTGTGCATAAACAGATTGCAAGCGCGAATTTGGTAGCCAATTTGGTAGCCGCGTGCATTAGCGCAAAGTTATGCGCGCGAAGCGCATCCCGAAAATAGCGCGTGGCCGTCGACAGGTGGGTGGTTGGGCTACGTCATCCCCCTTGTCGTCGTCGTCATCGTCGTCGTCGACTTTTTCTGAAATTTCGTCCGTATATACGAGTGACTCAAGTCGCCCGTGGAAAGTGTTGAATCGCGCGGATAGGAATAGAATTGAAACGCGGTGATGAGGCGTTCGTGGGCGTTCATTCCTCGTTGCTCGCCCTCGTCTCTTCGGCGGAATCGCGAAGAATCAATGGGCAAGGTCGCCCCCATTATTTCGGGTTAATTCGAATGTGTATCGCGCCTCCGATCCTGCTATTTTGTTTTTATCGGGATGTTTCAGCTGCTCTAGCAAAAAACTTCAAAGAAAACAAAAGGCTTTTTTAATACAAAATTAAAAAAAATGATAAAAAAAAACACTCAATCCTTTGGCGTGAGAATTATTTCAATTGATTCACAACTATGAGTTTTAAATATGTGAAACGATAATTGCCGACGATGATGACGAAATTATCATCTATAGTGTATGCTGAAAACAACACTTAATTAGGCATTAAAATAGCAATAGAATGATGATAGATTAATGTAGGTCATAGAGCGAATAGAATGTTCCACGCGATAAATTATCAATGGCTTTCAGAGTAAACACGTTTTTTTCCCTTGTTATTTTCCTAAAACGCTTTCCCTTCTTCGTTCATTATGGATTAATTAAAATCGTTGCTTGTGAATTATATTTCTCAAGGAAAACTGATTTAAAAAAAAGACAATTGTCTTTAAGCTTTTGTGTTCCACTTACATCCAGGGAAAATGTCGCGATTGAGAACATGAAAATAAAGACTCTGCGACATCTTAATGCACGACCGAAGAATCGTTCACTTCTGTTCGTAATTATGCAAATATCATCAAACACGTTGAAGCCACTACAGTATCAGAAAAAAATCGCATTCCGAGATTGATTTCATTATTACGATCAAATTCTTAGGCAACATTTACTATCTTTTTCATTTTTCGTTCACTATCTGTTTCATTTTTCGAAACTTCTTTAAAAAATTTAGATTTTGGTTTACGATAGTTTTCTTTTATAAAAATATAGAATGTTCGAAATGCCTTACAATTTTTCATCTTCCACTATTTTTTTATATCTTTTGATATAAAAAATGTTTATTGAAGGGATATATTTGATTATTTAAAACATTGATTCTTTTTATGATATAAAACGCGTTTGTCGCATAACGCAATGAAAATAAAAAGAGAAGAGTGAACATGTATAACGTTTTTCTTTTGCAACATTTTTATTCTATCGCAACAAATGTTGCAATTCTTTTCTATTGGTTTCGAACACACGAAGTATAGCGATAATACGTTGCCCTCTTGGTCAACGTCAAAATAGCTTCCAAAATTTCCAGAATCACGAGGAAGATATCTTCGGATCACAATGGTCAAGTATGATATGATCCGATAAAAACCTAATGTCTTTCCAAGAAATCTTCGGCTTTCTCGAATTATAAATTCCAATTTCGTTTTTATTCGTTTTTAAGATAATAATTAATAAAAATTTTCTTCGAACCTGCACAGATGCGAGGAGGCCAATCACAAAGCTTGAAATTTTTTAAAATTGTCATAAATTATTGAAATATTATCTTTCGTTATTACAAAAGAACTGAGAGAAAAAGAAAAAAAAATGCAAAGGAAGAGTGTTTAATTAATTTAAATGATGCATACATTATTAATTGTATATCATCGATGAAAATATAATTGTGAAATATGGGGAAAGATCGAGAGCAAAAGTAAGTTAGAAATTTTAAGACGCCAGCTGGTTAACTATGTTTCGATGGAACGACAGATTACTCAAGTATGAGGATGCTGACCTCCGAACCGAGAGATCCGGTTGATTATGTCATTTGTGTGGCACGAAGTGACGTTGTTAAACGATTGTAGGAGTACATTGTATACCCCCGTTTCTCGGTTCGTTGATGCAATCGTATATAGAGGCTCGTTACATTGTCGAGAATTTCAATCGTAGCGATTCTCCTTGAGAATACCAGACGCAGAGAATAAAAAAAAAAATTATAGCAATCTTTGTAAAGAAACGCTATGTGAATATTTCTTATAGCGCGACAATAATAATCTTGAAGCTGCTTAGGATTTTCGCTTAAAATTGGAACTTGTATATGAATCTTTCTATATGTTAATATTTTCTATATATAAATTGATTGATTGAAATTTAGCGATATAAACTTTCCATATCAATAAATGTACAATGGAATTTTTTAATGTTTCAAGTATTTAAAAAGGTATTACTAGTAAAGTGGAATATATATAATTTTTTTATGTGGATATAGGATTCGATTTTCATTAAAATCAGGTGTATAAGAAAATGTACAAGAAAATAAAAAATATATATGTCCAATTTCAATGTGAAAAGATAATACTATATTATAATACTTGTATTATTATTATTATTATTTAATTAATAGAAATGGAATGATTCATATTTTATAACCATTAAAAGATTTAAAAAAATTAAACTTAAGGATGACAAGTTATGTAATTAGAAATTTTAATAAAGTTTAATAAAATTAATTGCCAATTAGGTCAATTAACTATAATTTCTATCTTTTCTCACACAAAAAATCCCTCGTCTATTTATTTATATCTAATGTACAAATTCATGTACAATCGTCTCGTCGTATTGCCGAAAGAATTCATTACTGCGCGGCTCGATCAGCAGACTCGACAAAAAAATGATATATTCCATCAGTTTTCCACCAAACGTCATCGATTTAAATCGTCCACGTGTGTCTCGATGACACTCTCGGGAGTCTCTCCTTCTATTGCAGAAGAACGCAATATGGAAAGATTGTTCTCACGAATGCTCGGATTCCATCCAGGGAGGGGACTCACCTGCGCGCGAATGTCCTTCATCCTGGTTCAGTCGCTGTTATCGAAAAAGGAATGTCCCGCGAATCTCGAACCTGTTTCGCTGAACACGAGGCAGAGTGAGGCCTGAACACGTCCGCGGCCGAGTGCTCGCACCAAATGACTAGGTGAGCCGGCGGATATGCGAAGTCGAACCGGCGGCTCCGGTTGTTGCGAGGCGAGACGACGAGAGTCGCCTCGTCTCGCCGAACTCCCGGCGAAATTATACTCGTGTCTCCGATTTTCCGAAAGGTCCGGATAATCTATCACCTATATCCCGAAAACCCATAGCTACGATACGAGGCTGGTAGAAACGTATGCACTTCGTGCACTTTGCGCGTTATCTTTCTACAGATAACTCTGTATCTTCCTCATGAAAATATTGCGCACGCGAGAAGATAATCTCGCGCTGAGAAGTACGGTTTATTATTAGTATGCTAATTATTTTTTTTACGCACAAGTTTTACTGATACCAAGCTGGGGGTCGGTTAAATTAACGATTCAAATATCTTCCGAATTGAAGATATCGTGGCAGGATAAAAGATTCATTAAAATATTTCTTGCGTTAATTATTAAAATGCTAAATATATTCGGTACGTCTTTTCCTTAATTCTTAATTAATGTAAAAAAAAAACAGCTTTAATTATCGTGATTGTTATTATAAATATTAATTGAAAACACAATTATATTTTATGGAGTTTTTTTGCCGTTATAAAAATACAATTTGTATATATGTAATATATTTGTTTAATTTTTATGATAATTAGAAATTTGTTAAATTTTTATGATAATTAAAAAAGTTGTTTGTAAAGTAATATAGTTATTAAGGTGAGATAACATAACACTACAATTGCGGAATGAATTATTAAAATAAGATAACTAATATTTAAAGCAGTGTTAAGATAATTAATACTTAAAGCAATATCTTCACTATGTTATTTTAGTTTTAATAATATACAAATTATAGAGAACTCTCTTTGTATACAATATAAATATACCTTGAGCACGTTTCTGTTATGCATAAACTTCTTCTATGATAATAATCTAGCTGATCTAATGAACGTAGCGTTAATTATACAGTCCTTTGCTTATTTCGTAAGCTTCTGCTTGTAAGCCCGGTTGAGTTTCAGCACGATGTGCACTTCTTCGCTGGGCATTGACGGTCAGTTGGACAAACTCGGTCATTCGCAACGAACGTCCAGGAAGCGAAGTTTCGAGAGTCGATTTTTACAGGCTGTCTCAAAATTGGCGTATCATTAAAAGCGGATGCATTCCTTTAGAGATAAGCAAATCAGCATTACAAAGATAGATGTCTTTTATCTCCTAACTTCACCTTTATCTTCTGTTTTTTTCTTCCTTTTACTTTATCTTCGTGTCGAAATTTACTTCATTTAATTTGATTAATTCTCTCATTAAGATGTTGATATTAAATTAAAATAATGCCCTATGAAAGAATATTTCTATTTTTAACAAATCTCCAATATATAAATACATATTTACTGAACGCGTTAAACAGAAAATAAAGTAGTCTAGAAAATAAAATCTTGTACAAATTATAAAAACTAATCATAAATATATAAATATATAATATATATTTAATATTACGATGTATAAAAAGATAGTCGTATTTTCAAAAAATTTATATTTTTGTATTTATTTTTATAGAATGAAAGAAAAACAATTGAAAAAATAATAAAATAATTATTTTTAGATTTATATAATTTTTTTTATATAATTTCTTATCTTGTTACGTCATCTTGTTCTGCCTTATTATCGCATTAATTGCCGAGTTGTCAATAATTTACACATAATATGCAGTTTTCGTTTGAACGATCCTGTAGACCGAACTAACGGCGAATAATTCCGCGCGTTTCGCTTGCGTGGGCTCGCTAATTTATGTGAGCAGACAACACAGATTTATTAAAGACGAATTTCTCTGAATTCTAAAGAAAATTTTCTTTCCGGTGGAAAGCGCAGAAATTTACGTTTTTATTCCTGCGCGTGTCTAGCCTTAATAAATAATATACATCTAGGTTCATCCACAAATTGGCCCTATCCTTTTGATTTGTCTTACGAACGGATTTCTCAAGGATTTTCATTCCTTGTTTTTTTTTTTTGTAATCCTTTTATTTTATATTTCAAAGAAAATTCATAAATACGTTGCAAATATTGCTTTTACATATAATATTAATGCTTTTCAGATCTAAAGAGTCGCAGAATCCGCATTTTACAAAGCGGAAAGATATTTTATTAACAAATTCCAAATTGAGATAAATGTATGAATGCATTTGTCTTTTATTAACAATAAAAAAATAGAAATAAAAATTTACATAAATTATCGGAAAAACTGTCGTACATTATTCTCGATAATTTTCCGATTTCTCTAACAATCCGATATTCTTTACGGACAAGAATCGGCAAAGAGGCGACACGATGTAAATCGACTTATTCGTGACCCTTTCGAATGCACGATCGAAGAGAGAAAACGAGCCATTTCGTCGGGGATTAAAAAGTCTGACGTCGTCGACCATTTCGCCGGGGGGATGAAGTCCGGTGGATATTCAGGAGGAATAACGCGAGTGCCATTTGATTGTGAGCCAAGCCGGCGCTGTTGACTCGGTTTCTTTTTATACCGTACGCTTTAGCTACGGCATTATTGCGCTATTACTGCCGGGTGTTGGGCATTGTTGGAGCAGTTTGGCGGGCAAGGGAAAGGTAACTCCGAACAAATGAGACCCGTTGTCCACCGGGTCCGCTGTACGGTAACTCGGTCCGCACGGCGGACCTCGCCGGATGAAAATCCGAATAACTTTGTCGCGTGTATACAGTATAACATCTTGGTTCGCTGCCAGGTATGTACTCTTTGCAGCCTTAACTCGACTCGAATTAATTGTAGCCGCCGCGCGGCTCCGCGTCGTAAACATTTGCCGCCGAGAGTAGCGAGGTGTGATGTTTAATTGTGTGCTCGCGTATTGTGTTCACGTATATACGCATAACAAACGCATACGCAAATCGCCTTGCCCTCTGATCGATATGTGAAAACGGACGACACCACACGCACACCAAGACGCACTTTTAAAATTAGCCCTTCTTTAAGGGACGATCCGCAGATTATTTTTTTCCTATCTCTTATATATCATTTATCTTTACCGATTATTTAAAGCAAGCTGTGACTCTGTCGCTTATTTATTTGTCATGTATGTTTTTGGATCTCGTTCTTTCTTGTACGGATGTAGTCAAAAGTTTTCTTTTTTTGTAATTTTTGTATTTTTATTGTGTAATTATGATTCTAATTTTCACGAGAAGAAAGAGATGTAATATTTTTGTTGTTATATGCCCCTATGGAAAGATCACCATATATACGTTTGCGCATTAAACTGCTGTAGAACAATTTACAGGCGCGAACATTATTTCTTGACTGTGAAATAAATAAAAATAATTTCTGAACGTAAATTGTACAGTTTGGGATTTAACATTTTATTTGTTACATTTAAAATTTCTATGGAGTAGTAAGGCTAATGAGAAAGCGCTATAAACAATGCGCAATCGTATGTTTAATTTTAATTTATTGATTAAATTTTAATTTATTGACAAAAAGTTTGGTATTCATATCGAGAATATTTTTTCCTTTTAATATTTAAAATTTCTGCTACTTAACTCACATATTGTTCGAATAAAATTTTTTCAACTTTTCAACTTTTAATCAACTTTCATATTTTAATTTACTAACTAAATGCATCCAGCATTGATTTTTTTTCTCGTGTTATTCTTGGAAAAATATGTAAAAACTTTGTATGTATTAATAATATGCAAATATATATTAAATGAATAAAGTTGAATAAAAAAAGAGGAAAGAAAGAAAAGGAAATAAAATAGATGTAAATTAAAAGTATAGACAGAAAATATTAATATGAAAGTTAATATCAAAAAGATGAGAGTTAAAATATGAAAAGAGGATGTAACTCAAGACTAATTATAAATCTAGATAAATAATAGGTCGACAAAGTCGACTTGTGGGTTAACTAATTTATCTGTTTTGTGTCTTAATTTTCTTTCTCTCTCTTTCTGTCTCTTTCATTTCAAGTCACCGGTTTTCTCTCGTATCACAGCTCCTCATTACATAATTTTATCTATAAATGATCCATTTATAGCTCATACAGCAATCCTTTTTCATCGTAATTTTTTATTTGGGGCAATTTGTTTGAACCCTTATATCTCGAGATTCTCTTCAATCACATGAATGGGATGTAATAAGGTTATTAAATATTTACTTAATTTATGGATAATTTATCATCGTGTTTGGTAATGAGCATGTTTGGCAAACAGAGCAATTTTTTTCTTGTTAAAAACCAAAATAATTATCTTCTAATAAAAATGATAGGTCGATAATGATTCTTGAATTATAATGCAACGAAGAGAAAAGGAAGGTCCTACAATATAATCGAACCACATATGTAAAATAAAACATCAACGTGACATGAATTGTAGGAATTTGTATAGAAAAGTTTCGGATTATCAAAATATATCTTTCGCAATATCAAAATATATTTTATACAAAATTAGATTTAATTCACCTGAAATTATATAATAATTTTTAAGTTAATCAAATTAAGTTAAATCGCTTTTTCTATTCTCGGACAAAAAAAAATAGATCAGATTTTTCTCTTTTCCCGTTACACCAAAACTCAATCCGAGGAGAATAATTACCGTCATTCATATCACCATTAATCTGAGCGCAAGATATCTGATAACGATTCTTATACTTCGGTATAGAAACACAGACAACTAAGATTTAATCGAGACCCAGTCCCACTCTGTTGCACCCTCAAAAAAGTTCAATATTCCACTCTTCTGATCGAAATGTCGAAATTCATTTCGATCAGTGACGTAACATTTCTCGCGAACATTTTGCTAATGAAGATATCATCGGGTTCTCACGGCAGTGATTGGCACGTTTGGTGGCGACAATGGTGGCGAGGATTAATCACGATCGAGTCACAGCCGACTTTCCATTATCGAAATCGGATCGCGGGTACGTCGTCGCTTCCTAGGTGCCTTTGTAGGCACTCGACGCGACGCGCACCGTCGCGCCTCCCGGGTCACATGCGGGTCGTCCACGTGTAGGACGGTCTCGTCGGTCTCGCGCTCAAAGCGGGCTCGATTGTTCGCCATTTGCGCCCGGTTGAGCCGCCGGTGCGACTGTGCGGGATCGTGTCCGGGGTGTGCGCTATCCTCAGTGACATCCTCGAGATTCGCGTGCGCAGAACTCCCGGGGTCTCCGATCGGTTATTAGCGCTCCGACCGAATGACAATTACGATGCGCGATTGATCGCCGGTGCGCGCGTGACTGGCATGTCGCCTCGATGGCGGCTCGATATGCCGATATGCTACATGTCGACTTCTCACGCGATTACTTGATACCTCGATCGGTCGTTGTAACGTGCGCACGTGTCGCGAGTTCATTTGTACCCTCACCGACTGGCTGTCTAAAGAAATGTATCCGTCGTGCCTTATCTCATTAGTATCTATTTTTATCTATTACTCGTCTATTCTTATTATTAACTCATACAGCGAGTCTACTCGCGCCGTTACGATACAGGGTTATCTTAGTGCTTTTATCGGAATTTTTATAATTATGAATTTATTTTTCATTTTATAGAAAATACTTATCGTAATAATTAAAACTTTATTAATATAATCGTGATATTTTAGTACTTTTGTGGAATAGAAGCTAAAATAATAAAGAATTAAAGGACTACATTATTAATGTGTTAAAGCTCTTTTAAAAAGTATAATTCGATATAATATGACATTAAACTCTGCAATTGCAATTAAATTCATAAAATACGAATCTCATTGATCTACTAATTGAAATGTTGAAGTACTAAAGCTTCTTCTACACAAAACTATATAAATTTTATATAAATGGAGGTATTACCAATTTGCAGAACAAGCGTGATGATCATACGAAATTGGTACACTTTGTTGAAATTTTAGGCTTCTCTTCTCTTTTTTTTTTATTTAAAATATTTAGAAAATAGATAAAAATAACTAGCGTATCTTTTTCTAGATATAAAGATATTTTACGGAATCATTTTTCATACAAATTTTGTTACAAGGTAGGAATTTTTTATTTCACCGGCTGCAAGAACGCGGTGTCGTGCACCTATCCTAAAGAAAAATCGAATCTCGATCGTGATGTTTATTAATAGAAGCGAAAAATAATCGCACATGTGTTAATATTACATATAATATTATATATAATGCTGCCTGACCTTTAGATAAAATCAACGGTAGTCGACATTTGAGTGACCTCCGAGTTAGTTGAAGTGATAAGAAAGAATACGTATAACATATTTTATAATGTCATTATTTTTATATTATTTATATATATGTCATTATTTTTTAACTTGCAGCTCGGTGAGAAACTTCCGTTACAATGTTATGTCGAGTGTCATTGTTGCGAGTGGTTTCACCGAAAATCGCCCTTGTTCCTTTCAAATCAAAACGAAAACCCGGTTTTAAATTCTGAATAGATCTAAGTTGACGTAACTGTCATATCTAAATCGAACTGTAATCTGTTTAGTTAAAAAATAAAATAAATATGAAACTATATTACGTCGCTGGCTGTATATCTTACCAGTTATTATGTTTGTTCATCTGGATCTTTCCAAATGAAACGCACCGTGTTTTGAATTAGACCTGAATACTTACCTGAGCTTCTCATGTTTCACGGGCGCTCGAAACTTGGTCATGCCATACGCTCCTCCTATGATCCGCGATAACGTGAGAATAACGTCATGATCATGCGGGATGATGTAGCGATCGCAATTTGCTCATGTCCCTCCCTCGCACTGACGAAGCGTCCTATGTTGTCTATGGGTAATCGTGCGTTGCATGTATAAAAATCGCAAAATTGCGCGGATACGTCACGGAGGCCATTTCGGATTCGCTTCACTCGACGGCGTAAGACGGCGGTTCCCCGTGTCTTTCGGCCTGACCGACACCTTCGACGACGGCGACGACGGCGACGACGACGACGACGACGACGACGACGACGACATCGATTTCTCGATGCGAGACCTCGATGTGATCGTGACGTAGCCATGTAGCAAGAGAAGCGGAGAGAACTTTGTGGTAGGGACCTCAAAGTAGTTGTTTTGATCTCTTTCGACGGACATATCGCGGAGTTCTCCTGCCGTAGTAACACGGCCGACACTCTACGTGCCGCTCGTCTCCTTCGGCCACTCGGTCTTCCCTCAGTCCGGATCCGGATCCCGCACCTCTTCCCGTCCGCGTCTCCGTCACGGGAGACATCCGGCACGCCGCACCTGTCACCTTCGATCCTATTACCCAGAGATATTCCCAGAGTGAAAAATCGATATTCGCATCTCTGAGAATCTCTTCTGCTCCTCGCACGAGACGACTCTCGGGGCTTCTACGCGCCGCCATCGAAACGGGACGGTACTTCACAAGACGGTACCGAAATTCCGAGAGAATAATTTGATCCCATTCGAGTGGCCGAAGCTTCACCGCTGTCGTTACTTCGCAGAAACGTCGTTACTTTACGAAAACTTGCGGAGAACGATCGTCGTCCGGAAAGGAAAAGTAATCGTTCCCGAGCACGAGGCTATCCACGACAGATAGCATCGTCCCTCCCTCGAAGAGAAATTCAAAGATTTACAGGGTGAGTTTCGTCGATCTTTGCCAGATTTGCCATTACATTTTGAATCGATTGAATCGATTGATATATAACTTTTGTTCCTTATGACATTTTCAAAAAAAATTTGTATTTTTTTTTTAATAACAGTACAATTTTAAATTATCCAGTAATAATGAGAAACGACTGCATAATTATGATGAAGTTCAAATGGGTTTAAAAATTCGTTAATTTCACGAAAAAATTATGATGTTTTCATCATAAGATCATCTTTTTCTACCCCTTGATTGGGAATATCGAGATTTCACGAAGATTGGGTCTCAGATGATATTAGAAACGCTTCTCATCAAGTTCAATGATAATTTTTAAGGGCACAGAAAAATATTGGACGCGAATTATGGATTTATTTTTAAAAAATGTAGAGGGAGAAGACGCATTTATGAATAATGTATTAAATAGTGATAACAAATTCTGTAATCCTTTTGTCCTAAATGAATAGATTGATCCTATTCAGTCATCGGCGATATTATTGGTAAGCGCGCGGTTTGTATCAATGATTCCCCTAATTTTCTTCTTTCTTTCCTTATCTAAATACTTTCATTGAATTATTATTAATATATTTTATCCCTTATACAAAGTTGCAAATGTCAGATTAAAATATTACTTCTTTGAACAATATTGTTAGGTTCAATCAAATGCCATTAATTAAGAATATTAAAATACTATATTTAAATAATTTGATTATTGAAATATCAAACTTTTGATATTCGAAAAAAAATTTCAATATACCGAATGAATCTAATTAATGACGTTAATTACAATTAAAGAAGCAATCCCTTAATTATTTTCAACAATGCAGCATCCATATCTAAAAGCTCATTTTCTTGAGCAAGATATTTCTTTTATCTTATATATAAATATATTATATATATATATATATATACATATGCATATAAATATAAAACTCATTTCCTTGATATTCCTTTATCTACGGTTTTTTTTAAATTTATTTATTACAACCTTATTCTTATCTCACGAAAATTTTGCGTTAAAGGTTATCACAGTACACGATAAAAATTCACACGTGCGGCAGATATAAAATTTGGACATGACATAATCTACTCGCTAAGATAAATTATTGTTATTAGTTACCAGCCATATGCGTATACTTTACCGATTACGCTTTCCATTACAATATTCATTATGATAACGGCATCCCCCCAGTTAATTGCTCCTGCAGTTTGGCACTCCCGGCGATGAAGTATATAAAACGACGTAGCGCAGTCCGAGAGCCCAAAAGATACGCGTTTCCACACTGTGGAATCTTTAAACGAGCATAGGTAAGCGCGTGTGTGTGTGTATGGGCGTGTATGTGTATGTGTGTATAGATTTGTTTGTATGTTTAGACTAGAGTCTTTATTTTCTTCAGTGTCATATCAAGAAGCGGACTTTACAATTAATTATTTAACCCACATTCAATTCTTACACTCTCTATTTCTCTTTATCACCACCTACTCCCAATCTTATTACTTTATGCCGATATAATCCTCATCAATTCCGCGAAACACCTTTCCATCCTACTATCGTATGTTCTGTCCAATCCCCTTCAGTATCCGGTCAAGAAGAGGAATTGGTTTACAATTAAATATTATGCATTATATATATTATACATATATATTATACATATATATATTATACATTATACATATACCTCTCAGTCTATTTTTTTCTATTACCATCTACCAAATTTGTTATATTATTTTCCGACATTTTCCCTCAAGTTTATTCCTATTTAAATCTGCTAAACATATTTCTTCATTATCCTTCTATCGGTAATCCGTCTAATCTCTTGCCTTTTCGTCTTCATTCTTTTACTCCCTTTCTTATTTCTTACTTCTTTCTTTATTTATCATCCCTCGATGCAACTTTCTTGCTTTCCTTCATTTTTCCTCTCTTCTTTAATCTTCCTCTTCTACTTTATCTCATTTTGCCTCAGTGCAACTTCCTTCTTTTTCTCCATCTCTTCCTTCCTCTATTTTATCCAGGAGCCTCATCTTCTGTTCTCCTTTTACTAATTTTTTCCCACATATAACTTCCTCTTTGCCTATTTATATATTTCCATATTTCTCCCTTTTCTTTCCTTCTTCTTTTTCTCCTACATTTTCATCTTCATATTTTACCTCCTTCCTTTCTTCTTCCTTCTCCTCTTCCTTCGGTGCAACTTCCTTTCCTTCCTCTCTTCCCTCCTCTATTCTATCTAGAATCCTCATAAATTACTTTCTCCGTTTTCCTTTTTTTATATTAATTTTCATAATCAACTTCCTCTCTTTTTATTCCTACATATTCATATTTCTATTTCCCTCTTCATCTTCTGTTCTTCTTCTACTTTTTCTTCTTATTTTCTCCTTTTATATTCTTCCTTTTAATTCTCTTTATATATTTTTCCTTATCCTCCTAGATTTATTTGTATGTATGTGTATAATGCGTACGTGCACAGGAGTGACGAATTGCTGTCAGATATTTATGCGATTAAACGCTAATTTCTTGTGGCGTATACGGAAGCACGTTTCGACCGCGACGGCGAGACGGTGAGGGTCGTTCTCGAATTAAAGGGACGCCTCTGACACCAAACGACGATATTTGGGAAAACGGAACCTTTCTCCATTCCCTTCCTTCTCGTGTGAAATGTCCGTAATTTTCATTCGGCCGAGTTTGTCGAGCGGCTTAATTTAATGCGGCGGGGGTGGAGGAGAGAGAAATCCTGTTGATTTTGCCTGTCGGAATAGCGTAGGACGACGACGACGACGACGACGACGACGACGACGACGACGACGACGACGACGACGACGACGACGACGACGACGACGACGACGACGACGACGACGACGACGACGACGACGACGACGACGACGACGACGACGACGACGACGACGACGACGACGACGACGACGACGACTTCGCGGTTTATTTCTTTTATCTTTCTAACGACAGACGGAGTCACGGCGCGACAAAGTTTTCCTTCCCCCGTTCGCGGAACGATCCTCCCGTGAAAACACGGGGTTGTTGTTCGAGGAATATCCCCCGAGGGATGCAGAGCGAGGCACAGAAATGAACGTCGCTCACAAACGATCACATTGCCGTTGATTTTTACGTGTTCCCGATCCACCCGCGACGACTTCGGGGCCAGGATCAACTCGTTTCGGTTCCTCGAAAAATGATCCCCTCCCCTCTCTTCCCGATGCAATTAGTAAACAATTGGGCGGAGACGCGCGCGTTCGACGCCAATCGCCAGCCGCAAACCGATCGAAACGCGCGATCGGTCATATGTTGGCTGCTTATAAATAACAAATGGAGAACGGAAAGGGGGAAGAGGGGCGTGGGGGTTACCATGGCTGACATTGGCGCGAGATTAGGTCTCTCAATCAAAAATCTCAGTGGGATTATCGCGGTTGAAGGATCCGCGCGAGCGACGACGGCGCGTGCGACGCGACACGAGACTCGGACCATCGGAAATCGGAAGCACAAGGACCGAAATAGAGTTGCGCCGGATCGATTGGCAAATAGAGCGATTATACCGTCTGGAACTGTCTAGTGCGTCGTTATTAATTCTGTGATGATCATCCCATTCTCCCGCCAGGTGCGACTTCCGTGACGTCATCATTGTACCAGTACTTCCATTGGCAATCGTAAGTGCATGCTGTTAGCGAGAATCGTTTTGTCAATAAATCCAGACATCTTCTAATATTCTATTCTAAATTCTCCTAAAATTCTATAAATATAAAGATACCACTTGCGACTTCGACGGATTGGTAAATTTTTTGGTTTGTGAATAATAATTATTTTTCATGTGAAAAGTGAACTTTACGAACGTGAAATATCTCTTCAAGGATAAAACTTACTTTTACGTATTAATATCAGCATGATATTTGATTTTTGATTCTTTAAATTGAATTTTCGATTTTTTTTTAAATTATATAAATACAGTTACGTAAAGGAAGAATCTTTCATTAAAATTGTCTAACGATTCGCGATAAGTGAATTGCATTCGTTTGCTTAAAGATAAATTTAATTACGAAACTAAGGTATCTCGATGCGCTCCTTTAATGCGCCTGAAGAAGACAATTTTCCAGTCTGCATAATTGCGATCTTCACTTAATACCATCGCATTATCAGGAATTATCTTCCGACAGTACAGTTTGCATTAATAATTTCGCGCGTAAACAACGAACAGAATGCGTAATGAAAGAGAGGGCGTTCACGCGTTTACAAAATAGATGGGATGTAACGAGAATGGCGGAGAGGAGATTCCTCTCGCTTTTCGTAAAACTCTCAGGTCATTTTCGTGAACGATGGACTCGCGGGGGTCCACCTTGTTTTCCCCGAGTCTCTTCCTTCCAAGTTTTCCAACTCTCGCGTATTACACGGCGTCCGATAACGGCCGGTTATCGTCGCTAGGAATTCTATTTCCATTCCGGCTTCGCGCCGTTATTACGTTATTCGTAGCGCGCGTCGCCTTTTTATTTAACCGGGACACGGCGCGTACACCGGTTTAATTGCCGGAATTAATAACACCCATTACAATGCGGTGGGTATATTTATTTATCATACCTGACGAGTTACGTGACACACAACTCCCGCCCGTAGGCGAACATTCGAGATGGATTTTATATATTCCTCTTCGACATACTCGCTTTTATGATGAACAGAAATCGCGAGCGACGTGTAGGTAGCGATAGCTACGCAAATTAACTGGAAATACGTGCACCATGGATCGCAAGAATCGGAATGATACGATACACAACGCAGGATTTAATCTATCGATATTAAATTCATTCTTGCATTCGAAATTGAAATGACGAAATTTTCATAAAACATTCACGATCGAATTTTGTTTTGATATAATTTTTCAGTATTGCGATAGATATTTACGACCTAGGACTACAGCTGGTAACCATGAGGGGCGCTTCGTTGGAACCTTTTTTATTTTTCTTTACCTTCGTCATTGTGGGAAACGCATATCCGACGTATGTCTTTGTTCCGGATGTAAACGACTCTTCAAAAGATAATAGCATAATGACGTCCATGAGCGACTCAGCCGCCTCAGTTACGCCTTATAAGTGTGTTTACATACCATCGAATTTAGATTATTGTAGATTCCCTAGGTAAGTCACGAAAAGAGGAATTCGCGTAATATCATTTTATAATTCACGGTTTTTTTTGTTTTTTTTTTTTTTTTATATTGCCAGACGTACCGACAAATTACTTTTTTCCTGTTCTTGATTTAAAAAGAAATATCATCAATAATTATAATTTTTTAAATTAAATTTGAAAATGGATATAATTAAATATTCTGTTACTGCAAATATTTTGTAATTTATGCAAAAATGTCACAAAATTGCTTAATGATGATTATATTACAAAAAATTAATTATTAATGTAGAAAATTAACAAATCTTGGAAAATAATGGAAAGTAAGAAAAAAATAATGGAAAGTAAGTTAAAAAATATTGGAAAGTAAGTTAAAAAGCTTATTGTTAGGAAGAATTGTATATTTATTTTGAAATCATTTATATTCAAATCCAGGAAATTTTGATTTTAGTTATAAATCCGAAAAAATTCTTCAAGAGCATAAATTACCAGAAAGTAAGCGCAAGCTATCAAAGAGTAATAAAATGTATTTCTTGAAACAATCAATGTATGCTCTAGAAACGAAAAAATTCCAAAGACAATCATTCGTAAAGACTATAATATATGAGATACAGGGATGTGTACCACTGAGGTAAGAATAAATTAAAATGCAGTGAACAAGTAATAGCAGATTCTGTAAATAATTATTTTGTGCATTATATCTTAATAACAAACGTGATAAAGTATAGAAACATAATGAATTTCGTAACGTTAAATATACGAAAGGATGCAGAAAAATAAATTGTATTGAAGATGTTTGTTTGTCTATTCCGTAGATTGCCATTTATTCTACCTTGGTGCACCGATGAAGATCTCTCCAGTAAGAAGAAAGAAATCCAACAGCTTTATCCGTTCATGATAGACGACTTAAAAACAATTGATGAATTTCCTAAGTACAATTTTTCTCAGAAAATTGCCTGTATCTCAAAAACTGCGAACGATACCGAAATCGATATACCTTGTGACATACACAAGTGAGCTGTGAGTTAATTGACGAATTTAAATGGCTATTAAAAGTCATATCTATAACAATATTGAAAACATTTATTCAATTTCATAATTTCTCATTATCATTAATACGTTGCCGATTCTTTGCCGACAAATCTGTATTAATATAAGTCACAAAAAAGAAAAGAAAGAAAAAAATACAAAAAATTTCTTACATACTTTTATATTTAAATTCAAAAGCACATGCATGTTTTTTGCAAAGATTGACATTTGTAAAAATAAACAAAAAAATATCGAGCGTACACAACAGAAGACTGCAAAATAAAAACATAGATAAAAATAAAAAATTCTTTAGCATTAAGCAATGAACAATACTTCATACTAATAAATTGTAATAGCGATGGTGATATATTATCATGAACTCATATTATCATGTACTAATGTAAACATTGACATATATTGATATATTTCTACCGTCTTTTAACATAATGATATTCTTTTGATAACAAAATTAATAAAAATGAAAAAAATCAATATTATACATCGTATTTTATTAGAATAATAAAATAATCCTGTCGTAATATATAAAATTATCTTGTGTCATTATTGCATTAAAAAAAAGTGGAAAGTGATTGAGACAAATGCATGTCTTACAATACCATTTTTGCTTGTTCATGTGCGAATTAACGCTGTGTGTTAAAAAAAAAAAAGAAATAAAAAAGCATGCCTGTAAAAAGTATCTCTTGTAGCTGTAGAATTGTACATGTAATCGTTGTGTCCTGAACTATCTTTTAATTCCATCGAATAATGCTACCGAAAATAATAATAGCAAGGGAACGAGGCGATACGCGACGCTTTAAAAAAAGTAATACGAGTACACGAAGAAGCGAAATCGAAAATTCTATGAGAAGGAGCGACGAGAGAGAGAGAGAGAGACAGATCGACCGAGGGAATTCGCGGTGATCTGTGGAGCAACGGCCATCAGGAAGGGAAACGTACATCGGATAATCCTGAGAAATATAAGGCCATTTACGTTCACAGGAGAGTCGATGAAGGCGAGAATGACCGACGAATGCGCAATAAAGGAAACGTGAGATATCTTACGGTGCATCCCTGATTCGAGCACGGGGAGCATCGCCCGTTATAAACGACACACGTGCTGAGAAAACCGCTGTTACATAAAGCAGCCGAACGTGGCAGGAATTTTGGCTAATGTTATGAAAGAATATTCGCTATTCGTTCAGATTAGTTTCCTGTTATTGCAGCTAAATTGACTATGCTAATACATGGTAATTAAGTTAAACGGAACTATAACTGCCGTGCAAGGAGGATATATAGAAATATGAGATTTTGTAACGGAAGATTTATATTTAAATTTGCATTCCCATTTGCGTTTTTAGATATATCTTCGTACGTTATATCGCAAAATATAATCGGCGTATTAAATTAATGCATATCGCAATGCATATTAAATTACTTGTATGTTATACATGTTACGATAATTTCACATACTACTTGATCGCTTACTTTGCATACAATTCAATAAATAGCAGATTTCTTTAAATATACATTTTCATTAGTAATAAATGGTTTCTTGGGTTGTGCTTGATAGCACGACTGAATCACTCGACTTCTGAACTTCTGGCGAAGGATTCGAATATTATATTCTACATTGTGATTAATATGTTTTCATATAGTTGAAGTTTAACTTCTCATCTGAAAAAGATAATGTAAACAGCGTTAATTGGCAAATTGCAAAAGAGGCTCCAATTAAAACTGACCTTTTATCTGGCGTACGTTATCGTGCGTTTTAGCTACAACTAAATTACACTTTACGAAGAAATAGAAATACACGCTTTCTTGAATATAATAAAAATTTATGAGTTAATTACTTTTATGCTAAAAAGACGATTGTTACACAATTTCACATATATAGAAACGTAAGAAACATTGATTATATGGGAGCGCTGGCTTAAACATTTGTTAGAGAAACTAACGAGAAAATGAAGAATGTGGAATGTCATCAATTCTTCTTTAGCTCCGACAGACATTCCATCATCTAATTAAAGATTCGGATAGTTTTTCACGTATCAACTGGAATATCAACTGGAATTCTCTGATGTTTTCATTGTTTGGGATGTCTCGAATGGAATTGCCATTCGATTTGATATAAATCTTTCAGTCACATTCGTTGTTTGAGATGATGTCACTCTCATTTTCAGATTTAATTTTCGGGAACATCCAGATTATTTTCCGATGTGCTGATTTCTTGATCAAATTTAGATTTTGTAATCACGTCTGCCACAGTGTCCAACATTACTTGATTAATATAATTATTCAGTTTTGTCAAGCATACTTTTATATCTTCCAATTTCTTTTCATTACTAAAATAACCGAGCAAAATCTCAAAAACGCTATATTTTTTCATTTTATTGCAAGCCGCAAATTCCCCCAAAATTTCAAGATACGTTGAATTTTCTTTCCTTGAGAAATTATTATGCAAATTAATTTTCTTTAGGATTTTTAAGGGAATATTCATAATAGTGATGTACATGTTTCTTAATCCAGATATTGATTTCATTTTGTCCAAAAATGTCCGAAGATTTATATAAGTCTTATTTATTATTTCAACTTTGAACGTCAAATTATAATTTATAATTGATGATCTCAAATCTTTTGTAAAAAGATATTGGTCTTCCGGTTTCTCTGTTGTCGACTTTTCAGATCCATTCGTTGTAGTTCTAATTTATTGTGATTCTTGTTTGTTGAAGTTTTCGTACTCTGTGATGTAATTTTTGTATAAATAATAATTTTGCTAAAAGGACCTATTAACTAATTTTCGTTCATTAGAGATTTTCGAATTTCTCAATTTTAGAGACCGTTTTTGTAAATGCAATGCTGAATTTCTGTTACAATTTTTTGTGTCATCGATTGTCAACTTTGAAAATTCGTATGGAATTCATCGAGAAATGTGAACAATATTCATAAATTGGTCAAAAACAACTTTGCGTTTTCTCATTCCTATTTTAGGTGCACTCCTTTCATCGGACTTATCCTCGTCGAGCGTCTCCGTGTACCGATGCTTATGTTCAACCTGAAATTTTCTCCAATTAGAATATCCTATTTCATATATCACACAGACTTGGCTGATGTTATCTCCTTTTTCTTCTGGAAAGATTCGATTTTCATGATATTGTAAGAAGGCAAACCTTTCCCGAATGCATTCGATATTACTGTCAGGTATAACACCATCAAGAACCATTTCGTTGCTGACTTTTTGCGATCGTCTTTGACGAATAAAAGAAACGAAAACACTATTCTTTCAATTTCCCGATCACGAGACACTTCATGCAGAGCAACTTTTACCAACTGAGTTACTTTTAGGGTTCGCAAGGACTTTTATATCTTAGAGATGTCTGTGCGAAGGAATACATGAGACCTTTGAACTCAGGTATGAGATTCTTATGATTTATCTTGTTAAAATCACAAGAAAATGGGTCCCTCAACAAAATAAAAGTTGATTAAGTGAGTTTGTTGCATTAACGATGGCTTAACGTCATCTAACGTTAATTTTCTGAAAGGAATTCACTTTTGTATCTCGAAATTTTTCCACGTTTATTGCCTATGTACGTCGAATGCTTGAAATTTCTTTCGTTTCTAGATTGTACCTGAGTAAGAAATCTGGATACGATTCATAACTAATTGTCTTTGAATAGAAAAAATTATGTTACGGAAATATGCATAATATTGACAAGGTTTTAATTTCAATAATAATTTATAATAAAATTTCTGCGTGAAATATTATTAAAAATAAAAATATTTTTTAGTTACATTTTAATATTTGAAAACGTACGTGTGTTTAATATATAAATGATTACAGTATTTTTTATACTAATATATTTTTTAATACTTTATTTAGTATATTTTCTAACAAGCACGGAGCAAAGTCAGAAGCACCTATAAGAATGCAACCATAAACGTAGTTATGCAACGAAATGATATATATTCAGGCAATAGAGAGATCATTTTATACTTTTATACCGTACAGTTTATAAGCGCAAGAAGTATATTGAAAAATTTCTGTATACCTTTTTCAATAATAAACGCGATAATGTTCATATATATCGCAAATTTCGCAAATTCTCGCAAATTTCTCTTGCAGTATGTAATTAATATGGTCTTATGCAGACCCCAAGAGCTCTAACTTTCATCGTTCTCGTGCGCGATTTCTACTGATTAAAAGAAGCTGTTGAATAATACGCAGCAGAATCGCGTATATATTCTTGTGTAATTCATAGAATCGATTAACATACAAATATACAAAATCGCTTTGCGGTAAAAGCGGATAATTCTCGATCGTATCAAGTTCGCGTGTCAAGTTTCCCGGGAGAATGCGCTCTCGAAAAGCGAGACACGGTGAACGGGGGAAACACAATGTCCCGGAGCGGGACAAAGAACCGATTGTCGAGAGGGTATCGCGAGAGACGGAGGTACAAGAGGAGGAAAAGGAAACCGTGGAATCTCCCGAGTGCACCTGGGAGCGCGCGGGGAAAGAAACTCGCCAAAGAGTAGGAGGTCGGATTCTCGGCAGAGAATCTGTCGGACGCGGGCCGGGGGAGGGGGAGGGGAGGAGAGAGGAGAGGAGAGACGGACGCGGGAGTCGAGGTGTGTGTGTGTGTGAGGACCGTGCGAAGGACGAGGAAGGTGCGGAGGAGGTGGAGGAAGAACCTCCGCCGGTCTCGGGCCCCGTCGCGAGAGCGGAGGCTGCGGTTTAGAAAGCGTTCATTCCGAGGCCGCGGCGCCTCGCCTGCATGCCATCTTCGGGTTGTCCGTTCGCGCACGGTTGCCGTCCGAGTACGCGCGGTGTTCCGGGGCGTGTTGCCGCGGCTCTGACCGACCGGTACCAGACTCGCGTGGTACCGGTGCACCGCGGGTGTTTCGCAGCCGCAGCCGCAGCCGCAGCCGCGGTCGCAGTCGCAGTCGCGGTCGCGGTCGCGCTGCGCTCGCACGACTCGCGCGTCTCGTGCCGCGCTCGCGTCAATCATTGACTCATCGCTCGTGCTCGCAGGTGATCGATTCATCCGTGGTCGCGTTGACGGACGTCGAGATTGGTTTCCTCCTCTGGTGAGACGTTGAACGGACCACGCGCGGAAGCGAGCGCCTCCGAGAAGAATAGGTACGTCAGCGCGCGAAAGCGCCGCGCGAGGACACAAAGACGTCGAAAAAAGACGTAGTTGACATTTTTTTAGACGTCGTTCGGATGGACTTTCATCTAGTATCTCGGATCTCGTATCGTTCGGATGAATCATCTCATCCGTTTATTGAAATTCTGAGGCTTAAAGCGGCGATACGCAGTAGGCGCACGCGCGCGCGCGCGCGCGGTCGTGATTGCTTGAACAGGTGTACGCTTCGCTGCAGTTTAGAAAGTGCTTTGAACCGTTTCCCCCTTTTTCGTGATTTCTGTGTGGCACTTAATGCGCATACTCGCGTACGAGGATGTTCGAGGGCGAGTGCGTATATATGACGCGTCGTAAGAAGGCGGTCCGTGTGACCGTGTCGCAGCTTCCATGCCAACGCGACTCGTACGTCCATTCATGGAAAGAGCAGGAAACGCAAGCGTCCCGTCCGTTGCGAATCATTCCTAATTTCGAAAATCAAGGCTTTCATACTTCAACGATGATTCAATCCATTTTTTTTTTAGTCGTATAAGAAAATAAATTTAATTTAATTTCGCCAAGCACATGCATCTTCATTAGACTGAATTTTCTTCGTCGATCAACAATCGCGGAAATATTGAGCAAAATTAGCCAAAGATTTACATAATTTTTATCGTTATTGCACTTTTTCGAAATCGTTTAGAAGAATTGATATGGCTTTACTAACTGTTAAACAAATTTAAATTCCCAGACGGTAATCTGTCCTAAGCTCAAACATTTGCATAATTATAATTAGGAGGATAATCTCGCGAGGATTATCTTGCGAAAAATGAGTGGAGATCAGAACGGAATAGATCAACGGGATATTTCGTTGTCTTCCAGACCGGCGAGAGGAGGTCACGGGTATCTCCGGCGTGCGTCTCCGACGCACACATCGGCGTCTTCTTTTCATCTCCCTCGAGGGGCCACGCCGGCCCTCTTTTCACATTCGAGGAGATTCAGACGAGATCCGATCCGATCGTACGGCCGAAACACGCAGGAAACACGCCGATTGCGGCAGGTCACGAGGAACGGGTCTGGAGATGGCCTACATTATCTGGTCCTATCGGTGAGAGGAGCCGCTCCGTGCCACCGTGCGAGTGATTTGACTAGACGAAAGGAAGGAAGGAAGGAAGAGAGAGAGAATAAAATGGGGCAAGCGTGGTGCAAGGAGAAGACCTCCAAGGCCCAGGATTCCAAGTCCCCGTTGGATCGGGTTTTTGTGCGATGCGCGCATCGGGTATGTACAGAAACACGTTCACACCTCTCGCTCAGGCATGAGCGAGTGAATCGATGATTAATCGAGGTATACCCGAGGTATGATCGATGACGTGCGAGCGATTTGCTAACAAGCGTCGCGCATGTGAAAATAATTTATGTAAATATTCGCGTTATGAACATTTTGCCCCGGTTTGAAAATCGCTTCAATCCTTGCGAATTGAATTTATGTCAAACGCAACATACTTTTTCCACGCGATGACATTTATAACGTGTATCGACATATTTTATATGTATAAATACAATGTGAAATTAATTAATTGTTCAAAATTTCAGATTAATCCTCTCATCTTTTTCAAAGTTTCGGAGTACAGTTAAATAATCGTTGTCGGTTAATAATAAGCTGAGACAGCTAAATATTTCAGCTCCTTCGGTATGTTGAATTTCATAGGAAAATAGTCCGTGATAAATAATTGTGATAAATAATCTCACTTGCATGACTGTGCAATGACTATCGCATGTCACGAGAAACATCTGTTTGCAATATAATTTTGCACGATCGTTATGCCGGCCGGTCGTTCCCGGTGTAAGCGACGAGAAGCGTCGGGAGGCTGGCATGAAAATGAAAAGAGCACACCGAGATGAGGCCGCTTGATTTCCACGTGCACTTGAAACGAGGATACGGAGACGCGCGTCCTCGTTATTATATAACGTAATATACACACCATGCGTTCTCCACGCATGGATCGCTCACGAATCTGCGAACGCGTGCTACGCGTGCGTGCCACGCTAATTTGGAATCTCTCGAATATGCGGATGCGATCCGTAATTACTAGCTACACGCTCGCTTTTACTCACGATAATGGAAACGATGGCATAATGGAAACGATGGATTATATTAAATCGACTAAAATATATACGCGCGGATGGTTTCCCTAGCGAAAAGTTGCGGTTTCACGCGAGCTGCCTTGCACTTGCCGAGAAACGATGCGCGACCGCAGCCGGACTTGAGAGATGCGATTGATATATAAATTTAATATTTTTTCCTGAATAGTAATTTGCATCTTGCTTCGTTATATTATTATTATTATCGCTTTCATTAATCTTGCGCGGTTCGATATGCGATCTCTGCGGTATTTACTTGAGAACTACACTCCGATGATGTTTTCGCTTCCGCTCAACGGTAAAGGGCAATATATTTAGCGTGTCAAAAGATGATCGCTTTAAAACGGCACACAGATGGCTGTCGGTAGACTGTGATATTCGCGAGAGAGACGCATATAACTCTCACGTGTAATGAGCAGCCAATTAGATGTGGTGTGGTAAGTTCGGCGAGTTGAGCGAGAAAATGCGTCAAGGATTCCTTGTGTAAGAAACAGGCGCGAGAAGAAAAATCAAGTCGCGAGGTCGTCGCTGATTCGCTTCTTATAGATTTTTTTTTTTTTACTTTATTCCTATCGGAAAAACAATTAGCTAGAAAATTACCGCGGCCTTCGCGGCAAAAATGGAAATGAGGAAAAATTCGTTCGTTATGCAAGAGTGCTACTGTCTTCTACGAATATACTTCTTCTCTTTTTCGGACTCTTTCGCGTGACGTAATTTTCTATTGTAAAAAAGAAAAAAGAATTAAAATTACGTAAATTCCATAAACCGATGAAACAATCGCGCTCGACAATTGTGCGGATTATTTATTGCGGATACACGCACTGGTGGATAATGTATTTTTCTTCCTGACACGCCCACGCTCGAAATCGGCGATTGACGAACAATCGGAGATGAAATCGCGACTCACCGCTGATATTTTTAGACCCGATTAAATTGTGCGCCTTATATTATGACGTGGGTCGCGAATGCGCGTATTATTCATCCCGTGTACCAATCGCGATAGAGATACCTCGTCGCGTGTCACACCGCGGCATTCCGGATTTCGCGTCGTGTGTACGCGGTATTATTCACGATAAAATCGCAGAATTGACATGATATCTATATTTGCACAATTATGTGTGTCGCTCTTGCGTATGTACGTACGTACGTCTTAGTCGGGAAACCTAGAAATTAGATAGATCTCAAAGCGCTATACAACGAGAAACGGTCTTTTCGCGGATTATCTAAACGTGAAGCTTCAACGACGCGGCAGTTTAGACCGAAAAGTACTTGCAACGGAAACGTTGTCTCGACCGCTTTCAGTTTTTTCTGTTATCTTTATCGAGGGTGAGTTAAGGTTACTGCGGAAATATGATTGTTTCCACCGTTTTCCAGAGTGGGGTCGGGGACCAACCCTAGCTTTCTCGGTCCTCGCCACCTTATCGCGCTCGACGCTCCCACCTCGCGGGCATGACGGCTTAAAAAATATGCTACGCTGATTCATATGCATGTACATACCTTTATGTATCTAGAAAAATAGGCAATCTCGAGTCGCAATATTGTAAAGATAAAAAAAGAAGGAAGATAAAATCCTACGTTAACACACATTCTATTTCCGACGAATTGTTTGCAAACAAATGATTTTTTTTTTTTTTTTTTTACGTCGTAATTGAAGATACGTGCGTATCTTTTCATATCGTCGTCTTACGTTCACGAAACTTTTCACTGACAAAATTCGCCTTCCGCGAGTGACGAGAGCGACGGTTTAACGGCTTTCCATTTTTCCATATCAATTCATCCCGTCGGCTTGTTTATGTAATTAGATTTACGTCAGATTTTGATGAATACACATCGGCTCGAAGAAACCTCGAACGAACCGGCCTGGTTTGAATTGTTAATGAGACGTTACTAATATCACTGTTATGCATGAGCCCGTCGAAATGGAAAACGCAACGAGTTCTTAGCGGGGCATGCTCGTCGCAGAGTTGCGTATGTGTGCGTGCATGCACCATATTCGCGAGAGCTCATAGAACCATACGAATGCAATTACGGTCGCGTGATATACACGGTGTACTTGCAATTGAAGCACTGGTACCTAGTACTACTAGTTCCGGCTGCAGAATAAGGATTACGTAAATCGTAGAATCGTGCACGTATTTATACGGCAATGCCATCGTTGGTTTCTTTTTGTATTCTGGCGAAACAAGTGGTATTTGCATATCAGTAGATTTTTCTGATATTTTACGAATTCGTATGAATAACCGATAAATCCAGAATTCTAAATATAGGTTTTTTTTCAGAAACAAACAACTTCTCAGCGATACACAAAGTTGGCTGAAATATAATAAAAAAATTCTTAATTTATTTTTATACACATGTTTTAATGAGACAGTAATAATTTTACGGTATGTCGTCTAATTAACTTAAAAGTTGAAGGCCATAAATCTTCTTACAGAAATTTACATACGGTGACGAAGTATGTAAATATTTGCATCATTAATTCTAAAACGCTAAGTTCAATCAACGCAAATAAAACTGCCGTTTTTCATTTGGCATCTTTAATTCAAGAAAATTTCGTTTGTTATCAGATGATAGTTTATATTAGGCAGCAAAGTAGATTACATAATACCAATGTTAATCAGTATTTTCTCTTACTACATTAGTAAAAAATTTTGAATAAATTTGTATTTTTAGATTATGCAAAAAATATAATATAAACTATATTTGATCGTTAAATTATAATCGAGCTGATCAAGTTGATTCGCGATATTAGACATACATATTTTAATCTTGAAAATTTCACAATCGTGCGTTTCGTTAATAAATAATTCTAAGACCGAAAAAGACAATCACACCTCAACGACGCAATCGCAGCTTTACGGAGGTAGACGTTGGTCGATCAACCTACGCTACTGTATTATTAATAAATAGTGAAAGTTACATTAGATATTTGTGCAGGAACCCAGAAAATTGCCTACTGTCACGAAGGTATATAAAACTTTGGTAATAACAGGTAGTGTAATGCACACAGATTTCACGCTAGGTCTCAACTTGCCGCATTGACATTTGCCAAAACAGTTGTCGTGCAAAATGCAAATGACCTTTCTCTAGCGTGACCTAAACTAGTTCATTTTGTTTCGTAGAAGATCTACATTTTCTCATGTACGCGTGATTCGATTCCCGTAAAAAAAAAAAATTACGAGACACTTCTCGAATTCTTGCGAATATACAGTTCTTCTGGATCGGAAATTTAATGACGGATATTTATTTGACGATGACAGAGACGAGAGAGAGAGAGAGAGAGAGAGAGAGAGAGAGAGAGAGAGAGAGAGAGAGAGAGAGAGAGAGAGAGAGAGAGAGAGAGAGAGAGAGAGAGAGAGAGAGAGAGAAAGTACGAGGTTGTGACTCTATGACAAAGTATAAAATAAACTTTGAGCGTTAAATTTATTGTCTTACTTTTGAAGGAACTTTTGCAAAACGAATCATCGGTATCATTGGCGAGTAGGAACGGATATTCCCGGGAGATCTGGCAAGCGCGTTTCTCGCGAACAACGTCATCGAAACAATGCTGCCGGACAATGGCGACTCGGGTCGGTCCTGGTTCGGGGGGGGCGTAATTTAATCGGCAAAATAACTTTTGCCCGCGTCGACTCCGCCCGCGCGACGTGTCGCGCGCGAGAAGTTTCCCGACAAATTTGCAATGTAAACCGCGCCCGGAGGAACGGCCGCGCGACACGTGTACGATTTCCAAAGGGCTGTTTCGGCACACGTGAACGTATCTGCATACGGCGAAAGGTAACATCGCCGCTTGCGTTTTCGCCGTGCCGCGCGGGATCGATGCGAGGGATCCTCTCCTCCTCCTCTCATCCCGCTAATCTCCGTTAACGCCCTATTATTTGCCGTGGCACATACAACGTATCTATATTACGCCAGCTAAGCCATATCCTTCCTCCCCTTCCTCCGCCCTCCCCACCCCTCTCCGCCCTGCTTCTGGCTTGTTTACTCGCGATTAACCTGTTATGACCGAGTTTTAATTCGTTGCTCGAATTCGCTGCAACAGAACGCTGCGGAGTTTCGCGCGGTCTCGAATAACTCGGAAAGCAGTAAAGTTCGAATTATGCGAGCGAGCTGGACGTTCGAAAGTAAGAGAAGAGGGTCTCAGGGTTTCTTGATCTAACAATCTCTTGGTCTCTTGGTAGCGTACGAAAGGAAAAGTTTGTTTCTTCTTCTTCGTCTTCTTCTTCTTCTTTTTTTTTTTTTTTTTTATTTCGGGAAGATGGAAACGTATTTGATGTGACAGCTGTAAATAAAAAGGGAAAATCATACATGTCCGCTGACTCGCGTCGTTCTCGAATGCGAACAGAATTGGCGAAAAATGACGTTTGCTCAGAGTTCGTCTGACGCGTTCGAATTGCCAAAATCATTGTGGCGTGAAGCGAACGACCTTCCCCGCTATGCACCAATTCCGATCGATGTTTTGTCCGTTCGCTCTTTTTTTTTTTTTTTTTCCTCCGGACATATCGAACAAATTGGCCTGGCGTTCGAAATGTCATTATCCTATCCACGCCCGATAACGTATCCCACTTTTGTCAGAAACTCAGAGAGAGAGTTACTAAAAGCCTAAATATATCCTTCTGCGAGATTTTGTTAAAAAAAAAAAAGAAAGAAAAAAGATAAAGCTCTTTTTTTTTCTTCGCACGAAGCCGAGCGAATCTCGCGCGTATATTCGCGACTATGTATCGTTGATACATAGAGGAAATAATTGTTCAACGTGCCGAGAACGACGGACACGTCACACATGGGCGAGCCATCTGAGATATCTCGTAGCCGATCGAAGGCCGATCGTAAAGACGACGAAACGGTATTGAGCTCGCCGGTGCTTACTCACATCTCCTGCACGCCATCGTGTTTTCGCGTCCCGCGAGGATACAAAGGGTATTATGCAACGTGATTCGCACAGGATGGCCGCCGATTGTGTAATCCTTCGACAAGAGTGTCAGGGACCAAGTCGTGTTTCTGTTAAGCTTATTGGTCGTATCGTCTTCCCGAGGCATATTCCAGTAAATTGAAAGATAACACGATCATTTAACTATTATTATTATTATTAGCCAAAACACCTAGCCAGCATATTCTCAGATATAAAATGTGTTTTAGTTTGTCCATTAAACGGACGCTCTTAATTCCATTAACGCTTCTAATTTTGTTAATGATTTCTAATTTCATTAAGGAATAAATGTAGCTGTAACAGGCTGACACTAATTGAATATAGAGTGTTAATTGGATTACTAATTGCGCTCGATTTGGATTCTAATTTTCAAATCGTAACGCGTATTTACGTCAATTACGTACGTACGTCATTGAGAGATACTTCTAAAATTGTGCACGTCTAAAATTCTCTTAGAGAAATATCTCTTATTTCTAAGCAAATTTTACGCATATTTTAATGAAAACGTCATTTTTCACAGTCCTTTTCACAAACCTCTTCTAAGCAATATCTTGCAAGGAGGAATTCTGTTTCTTCCGAAAGAATTATGACAGTCATCCACCAACACTCTAGAGTGCCGAGATTTCAGAATTGTAAGAGTAAGCTGAAAGAATAAAAAAAAAAAAAAAAAGAAAAAGAATTGATGCGGCTACTTTATCTACAAAATTTACGAGCGATCTTTAATCCGCCGGTCGCGAAAGTGGATTTTTGCGGTGGCAAACTTTTCGGAAAGGTTCTTCCGACGAAAACGGCACAATCGGTTGCGTCTATGGTTCTCGGTCGGGTAAACGAGCCGATGAGGCAGGTAATACGAATTAGCTTAATCGGCTCCCCATGCGATCGATTCGACGATCCTTCATCTACCTCGCGTCTCAACGCCTGCCCGGAGAATTGCCCTCGCATTCTCCCGACCTAAGGGCGCGTCGAAGTAATTATACTTCGTAATGACTTATTAATCCTCGATGGTGCTACCTTTAAGCCATCGACGAAATAAAATCAATGGGATCACCTGGTTTAATCGCACGTAATTATTTCATGCTGCATTATTGTCGCTGTTCTAAAGTGACATTTTTCGCTATAAAATATATAATCGTTCGTCCTGTAAAGCTGAATACGTGGTATTTTAAATTTTCCTTGTCGTATTTTACATCGTCAAGATATTAATTGGTAAATATCAAAATGATGAGAAAAGCGTGGTGAGCTTTGTTTGTTTTTTTTTTTTTATGTAAAACTATTTTTTTGTAAAAATACTTTATATCTCAATTTTTTCTTCGTGATGTTCTATATATGTTAGATATGGAAGTACATATTCGTTTGGTTACTAATGAAAATCACATTTTTCTTTCAGTCTAAACTTTCGTAGGGAACGACGAGCACAACATTCACGCTTACTTCTGTTGCAGATTTATCCAAGTTTAAAGGAGGAAGGCTCGGTCTTAGGCGGTGCCACGCAGAGAGTTACGAGGTACGCGTTTTCTTTTTTTTTCCCCTTTTCCGCTCTCCTCTTCTTCAAACTTTACTCGCGCGTTCCGCGATTACGAGTCATGGAAAGCAACACGCGAGCTTTATCGGCCACGATATAACAGGATTTCAATCGTCGTTTTTAAGAGTCACGTCGCTCTGTAATTTTCGCTCACGGTTTATCGCCAAGAGCGCACATCATCGTAGCTGTTAATCGCGCGAGAACGTGGGTCGGGGATAATCACTTAGAGACGGTTGGGGAATATAATCCGTGCGACTATATTAATTCCGGAGAGATACCTGAATTAATAGAAAGTGACGTGGTGGCCTGCTCCTCCGTGACCCATGAAAAATTGCGTTATACCGTTAATGCGATTAAATCGTACGTGCGCCGTCGTTGCGCAGGCAGGAAGCATGTTACAAAAGAATTTATGAAAGGAGCTCCGCTAATTTGAGATGGACAATGGACTTGATGGCTTATTGGCTTAATGGACAAGTAATCGCGTTACACGTCCACTTTCCGCCAATCTTGGATCGGCTCGGTATGAAAGCTGCTCTATGGATTCCAATTGGACGTCGTCGTTATACGTCGAGCAATTACTTCCCCCTGGACGATATAAACATTAAACAGCCGCGGTGTAGACGCAGCAAATAATTAAAGCAAACGATCCTGTCTCATCGGAAACGCAATAGAGGCGCGTTACATGTTACAGCGATATCGCGATTACGATCCTCCGTCGATCGTGCAATAAATCGCGATGTATCGCGCGTGAGGAGAGGAAAGAAACGCAATTTCCTGATGCGACGGTAACAGCTCCGAAGTGAAATCTAAACGACCTAGAGCGTAAGCGTCACCGTCACCGAAGGTGAACTCGACACTTTACTATGAATTGAGAGAAGGTGGCGGGCTCGATCTTAAATGGTCACATTCTCGTGTCGGCGAATGGCGAAACGCTGCTGGTCGCGCCCGATAACGCAATTTTATTTCTGCCTCGCCACTTTTCGCAATTGAATCATACGACGCTTACGAGCGGTACAATCAGCGATTGTCGATCTTGAAAGAAATCGAAGGCTAATATTTAAGCAATCAACGGACTTTTGCCTTGAAGACCGCGGAGTTTGGTTGTTTTTTTATTCCTCATTATCGCTCGTCAGTCTACAATTTGAAATGAAGAAAAGATCAATCAATGTAGTTCGATAAACGTGACGTCATATATGGATTAATCTCGTTTTACTTGATTTTTTTTTATAACGTTACCATGTGGAATGTTTTTAAAGTGGGATTAATAGGATTGAAAATATTTTAAAGTGGAATCACATCGTATTAATAGAATATAAATAATTAATACAATAAAAACATCGCTGTGCGATATAATTTATCTCATTTCCTTGAGTGATGTATCCATGGAAAATTGTTAATAATGCATGAAATATGATTCGGCTGAACTTTGGATTATCGCGTTGATTGTGAAGGAGAGGAATCGAATTTCGATAGACGAATATTTTTGGAGCTCGAACACCGACGTTACATGTAAAATGTGCGACGCATTGCGGGCAGGACGGTGGTCCCATGGTTCTCTCGTTATCGTGGAAAAGGATCTACGCCGTGTGACAGGTTTATCCTATATTCAGACAGCTTTTAGGCCATGTGACAGTGAATCCACACAGCGATGATCGAGCGTGGGTCGGCCGCTTTAGCTTGCTCTCATCCTACGCCTCGTTCCACCAATTCCTTTTTAGGGTCAGCGGAACGTCTCTGGAACTCGTTCGCAGGTGCGAAAGTCTAAAAACTACTGTGTGTATTTACGAAAACAGACAGCAAAAAATTAACGATTTTACGATGTGTATTTGTGCCGTTGATGGACAAGACTAACCGATCTATAATTTTATACAATACGATCAGTCGAAATATCTTATCGAGGATCTTTTCTATATTATACATAACATTTTTGTTTGTTTGAGACAGATTTTTGTCTAGTCTTGTTTATATAACTTATGTTTATATATTTACTTTCACATTCAATTTTAAATTTACATTACGCTACTTTTGAAAAAAAGAATTTTTACATACTTTTGCTTTTTAAACATGTAACGCAATTTCAACAACGATTGCCATAACGCACGGCAATATTTTAAAAATCCTTCGATAACGAATATCACATACATTTAATCTCAATAATCTGTCTAGAAATCTGAAAAGTGACAAGTGACCTGCCTGTTATGCATATTTTTTATGACAACTATATTACTATACTAAACTCTGCTATTGCTCAATTATAACTGTTCGGAAGAATTTACTTTCTCTTCGATCTTCTTTTTTTTTTTCCTATTTTTTCCGCGCATACCGCAATTGGCAACGTCTATTAAATTCTTTTACCTGACTGGGGGGGAACGATTAAACCGATCGATAACTTTGCCGCGAGAGAGTAACGATCAGGTGATTAGCTACTTCGCACATGGCAAGTTAATATTTCTAATTTATTGTCGTCAAACATATGTTTCATGTACACAAGCATTCCACTCGTATCGTGTTATGATCAACAGTACGTGAATATCTGTACTCATGTAGATGTATATCACGTAAAAGCGAGCTTCCCAAAGACAGATTTTAGAGATTTTACCGATTTTAGACACATACAGATTTTCACGAAACGCTCTTCAAAACCGTTGACATTTTTTTCAATGTTAAGTGAACTCATTCTTTAAAGTACTTTCACTCGAATTGATACATACGTTTCGTACATTTATTTTTGTATAATTGATAATTTCTACCGACACGAATGGAACGTTTCAGTTGATTAACGTGATTAATTGAGTAATAGTAAAGTAATTTATATAACAATTAGTAACTAAAAAAATATGTTTCCAAACTTACGTGACGTAGCGCGACGGCGATGTCGATTGTCAATTTCTATCTGTACGTGTTATCGATAACGAAAGTTTATTTTGTCGATAAAATTTATTAATTGCACGTCCCCTATAACGAGTGAAACGAGCACATGTTGTAAAATTACGTAATAATTCCACAAAAGTTTCGTAACCGACGAGATATTCTTCATAGCGCACCGTTAGGCCAGCTGACGTTGCACCAGCGTTTATATCGTCGGACCGTAATTAACGATAGCGTATAGCACTGTTTATTTTCACATTAAAGCACAGGAAAGGTGAAATTAAACAAGCGAAAAACTAAATATTTAACGTAATAACGCATTACCGTTAATCATCCCGCCAATTATTGGCAAAAAAATTGCAGTGGGATGCATCCCGTTAAGGACCCGTTAAATCCGTATTTGGCGAGTCTCTTGACATAATGCGAACGTGAACGTTAAAAATAATCGATTAAAACGTGTACTGATAATAAACACGTTTACAATATACGCATATTTTATCTACTCGCGATAAAACGCGCGCGCAATATACGGAGATACGCTTGTATTAATCCGCTCGTCGGCACGGATTGTTCCAGTGCAATGTGAATTTTAATTCACTTGAGCCCACAAGAACAACGAGGATGATCATTTCGCGTAAATTATTCGCGCACGCCGAGGCATAAATTACGATACATCGATCCGTGTATATGTACGTGCGCGGGTCAACATAGTAAATAAATTGCACATGTCACGCGCTGTTACGACCTCTCGTTGGTGCCGATCCAGCAATTGTGCTCACATATTGATATATCCATTATGCGAAGGATAAAACGGTCGATCGGTGAATTATTAAATATTTTTTAAATGTTAAAGTAAAAATAAAAATTTGCTCTTTGTTCCTATTAATTTTAAAAGGTGATCGTATCAGAAGAAAAAAATTAATTGTTCGCTTTGACGAATATAATTTATTAGTATTTCTTGTACCGTAATAATAAATTATGTAAAGAGCGAGGTAAAAATTTATTATTAATTTCCCGAAGAAAAAATTTCTCGTATTTCTCGTATTCCCCACTTTAGTGATTACGTGGAATTTACCATTTTTGTCGTGTCACTCTATTTTGATGCTAGATCAATGTGCGAGTAAATCACTGATAAGAGATGCTCCGGCGAGGTGAACGGAATTCTTTCTTCTTTGTGGATATTTCGAAATCGTTCGCGTGCGCCGGGGGTATTTTGTACGGAGTTGAAAGGCACTCTCGTGCACGCGGAGAAGACTGTATGAGAGAAATTCCGGTAATGTTTCGCGTCCCGAAAGAGTTATAGCTCAGGGGACGCGAAGAAACACGGAATGCATTTGCGATAAATCGTATAAGCTACGTAGCGCCGTAGCGATTCCGAATTATTTCGATGCACCGGGTGCTGCAGGTTTTGATGGACACAAATTGTTTCGAAAGTGGCACGAAATTAACAGTCCAGTCGCGCTTGCGTATCCATGACACAAAGAATGACACAATTTATCTCGTATTCTATCCGCTTTTCTTTCTCCGCGGAAGCGCGCGCTTTGTACTGTTCTAAAAAAAAATGCATTCTTTCGAGAAAAAGAACTTATCTTTTCAAAATTCTATCTACTAAAAGCTAATTCACATTGATACTTTAATTTTAAAAGATTTATTTCGGTTTAATAAGGAATATAGTTACAAAAGTACACTAAAATTATATTGAATATTTATAAATGTATCCAATATGCGTTTTCTCTTGATTACACATATCACATATTTATGAGTCGCTAAGAGGAAGCATAGCCGCATAGAGATATCAATGATTGAATGTACACACACACACACATACACACACGCGCGCGCGCGCGCGCGCGCACACACACACACACACACACACACACACACACACGATTTCGTATAAACTTAACATAGTATGCTCGCATATGGTGATCGATTACATGTATTATCGATTGTATGTATGTATACAAATTCGATGTCCTTGGCTGCCATATATTGATATTCCAAGCTATAGAGCGCGTCAACGGGAAAGTGAGTCAATTTAATCTTTTCTGCGTAGTTCTGAAATAGGATACGCCGGTTCACCACCGAGAGAGGTGCTTACAAGAGGACGGAGCATAGACTCCGTGGACAGGCCCTTTCATCCCAGTGACTGGGTGGACGTCAATCTGGAAGTGCCCAGTCCGCCTAGAGCGAGCTCGACTTTCACGAATTCGAGCATCGACGCTAGTCCACGTACCGCAGCTACACCTACGTTCGGCTGTAAGCTCACAATTTATCAGATTGTACTACGATCGACGGATCGTTATCAGGCAAGAGCCGAGAGCGCGTGACTCGAATTGAAACGAAACGAAACGAAACGAAATTTACCGCCGCGCCGCGCCGCGTCGCGGCGCGGCGGAATCTAAAACGGATTAAGTAGCGTGAAAGTAGCGTCTAATTAAAAATTTTTAATGAACGCGACTCTCGCAACAAAAAAGTAGCACAGTTAAGAGAATTAAAGACACGGTGAGATTGAATATATAGAAATTACGGGCGCTGCGGACGTCGCGTAAAATTGCTGGTCGCCCGTGACGAATAGCAGCGGCTGCCTCTCCGTCGTCTCGTACGGAACGGCAATTTCAAGTGCCCGGTTATGAAGCTATAACAGGCAGGAGTGCACGCCGCACGAGCAAGACTGGCTCTCGCAAATTTAACCGTCAGCGTGGCGGTCCCCTCTTCCGTTTCTTGTCCGAGCGTAAGCCCGGCATAATTTATCGCTACGCCGCCATAGATCTTTAACGAGACGCGTTAACGCCGCGACGACGACGCGGGTAATGACGCACCGATTTTCGTTGGGCATTATTAAAGTCGTTAAAGCCGTTCAATCTGCGCCGCTGTATCGAATAGAGCGGACACGTGATTGAGCACGCAGATTAGAAACAAACGTTTAGATAAACGCTATATCGCTACAGGTGCCAATCCGAAGGACATCACGCCTGTGCCGCCTCCGAGACGAAAAAAAAGAAACAGGGGCAGACCCTTGCCGCCGAAACCGGACGAGATTCCTGAGAACGTGACCAATAATTTGAGACGCGGCGATACGTGCGAGGAACCGTTATATCTGTCGGTCAGGTCGCCGCAGACGAGCAGCAATGATCAGAATGGTGACGTCGAGTTGCGGGGAACGGGAAAAACCAGCACGGAAGATCCGAAGCATGACGGTCGAAAGACGAAGGAGATTTACGAACATAAGGCGAGTTAGATCTCAATTGTAATAGAGAGATTCTTCAAATTCTTTAAAAGCCGAATCAATGCCACATCATTATCGGACACTCACTTGGCCCTTTCTCATTGTTTAATAATTTATTTTCATAAATAATATATATCACGTATATTATACATATTGCGTGACGTTAATGAATGTATCAGACTTTTAATGATGAAACTTGCCTGTGCACTTAATCGGTATAGAATGAATTAAATAATATATATATATATATATATTTTAATATTATTAAATATTATCATGCAAATTTAATCATGTTATTAAAAGGGTTAAGAAAAAATTTAAGAAATTTATCTATAAAAAAATGTAAAGAAACAAAAAAATTCATTTAAAAAAAAAAGACATTTCAAGAAATAAATATAAAAAATTTTAAATAAAGTGTGTTGTATAATTTAAGTTTTTTTTTTTTGAGGGTAAATAAAACAATCAAATATTATTCAGATAATTTAATATATATTTCACTTGTTTTATTTTTTATCTGGGAAATTAAAATAAATTAAAATAAATTAAAATAAATAAAAAATAAAATAATATTTGTATACACTGCAATGTGTATGTGAAGCTTTTTATTTTCAACTTAATTTATTCAAAATTATTGTTAGACTAATTTGTTTCGGCACCGCACTACTTCGCTATTACACTTTAATCTATGCAAGGAAAATAAAGAGCGGAAAATATATGCAACGCACTAAAGAACTATGCTAATTTCGAATTCCTCGTTTTATTCGACTTCGATAACGAAAGTAATGACTTCCCTCGGCAGGTTAACGGCACCGGAAGGATAATATCCAGCGAGATGGTTTCCGGCAAGAGGACCTCCGCCGACAAGAAAACTTCAAGAACTTCGGAGTCGGGCCACCATCACCGGAAAGTTCTTGAGAACCAGGAATACGAGAGATTTGCCCGGAATCAGTCGATCAAGGACTCTTCGACTCCTAATCGCCAGGACAGACGGAAGTCGAAGGAGCTCGAAAAGCGGATCAGGGATTCCTCGAGGGACGACGACAGACCGGAAGCAAATACAAGGATGAAGAACTATAGCACCGTTAGCTTGCCGAATTACGACGAGCTGGACGTGTCTAGGCACCCTGTGAAAAGCACGGCAAATGACGAGGGAGATGCAGGGGAGAAAATGAAGTTGAAAAGACCCGTCAGAAGCAGCACTGTCTCGCTTCCGGCCGAATCTTTCCTGTCGCCCTTTTCCGAGGTTCCGATATAATCATTCTCTGCTATTCTATTTCACCGATCAAACACAGGAATTTCAAAACGTTGAATTATAAAAAAAAAAAAAAATGTAGTGATTGAACAAAGACTGTTATCACCGTTCAAATGTTTTAGATTATTACACAATTGTATAATAACATAAGTAATTTTTCCTTTGAGCTTTAGTAATGTTTTTCGTGACATTAATTTGATGTATACTCGCTGGGTCGACGTACCAAGAGAGGATTATAGGACTAAGGCATAGATTACACTCGTGTTACTTCTTGATTGTAGAAAACCAGCGTATGTCTGGAGGACTACATCCCACGACGTGGAAGCATCGAGCACCTGTCGCTGTATCAGGTGCTGGGGAAGCTGGGCTCGAGCGAGAACGAGGTCACCGGCGGCGGATTCATGAAGTACGATCCGAGTAAATTGGAGGATTGGGACCTCAGTGACATCAGTAATTGCGATTCGAATCAGCGACTCTCCGTCGAGGTAACGTTTACAAAGCGAGCCGCGTTGAAATCGATATTAAGCTGACGTCCGTTAGCGCTGGTACTTCGAACGGACGAAGAAACTAATCGCATCAAGAAACGTATATTTACTTTCGAAAGCGGAGTAGATTTCAAATGCTCTGCTAATCCATTCTCATCGCGGAACGTCGCGCCATTTTAATTAGGAGATAATTAACTTTTCTGCTTTTCCGCATTTTCTCGTAACCTGACTAGTACACTGGTTTCCCTATGTAATCGATTCGAACATTTCCATATAAAGGAAAGAAAAGAAAAATACGTGCGCATTGATTCGTATATTTTCAACGTGGATTCTAGAACACGCCGCGGATTGAAATCCACGACGATGAGTCTGCGGAGAATGGACTTTCCGAGAGTGTAGATGTTGTCGACTACCCGCGAAATGCCGGGGTCGGGGATGCTGAGACGACTGAGATGAAGATTTCATGTGTTCGAGATATCTCTCCGTCGTTGCAGAAACCCGAATCGTTCGGCAAGGTAGCATCATCGACGGTTGATTCCGATAGAGAATCAAAGTATCCTGAGGATTGGATAACAGATGAAAACAGGTAGGTATCTAGATTGATGTATCTCTTGCGTGAAATTGTACATTTTTAGAGGATTGGTACGTAATGCGACGAATTTATTTCAGATCACTAAGGCATTTTGATCCGCCTAAAATGTCAGAAATCTGTCAAGTATCACCGACTTGCGAGTTAGCGAGCTCACCGGTTCGTAGGGAGCCATTTTTTCTAAACGAGGAACTTCATTGCTCAGCTTTTGGTAAAAATCAATAATAATTAAACATGTATACCATCTATAACACGCCTATTAAAAGATTTCAATCATTAATACGTTAAATGTCATATTTTATAATTTACTGACTTAAAATTAATTTATATTGTGTATTAATATTCTAAAAATTTTTGCGATAAGATAATCAAATTAAATAATTTAATTCCAACTTTTGGAAATCGTTAAATGCCTTTGATCAAAAAGATTCTCCTATTAATTAAATTCTCTTTCCAAAAATTTCATCGCAATTTCCCTGGTCTAAAGTTCCATAAGATCCGCAAGAAACGAGAGTAATCGTTCCGTCTAGAAACGAATCTCGGTAAGCGGAAAAAGTGACGATGAGTGAAATTCCTCTCCCTATTTACAAGAAATCGTCGGCTATGTAAACCGAATATATGTCCGACCGCAACTTCCGCGCGCCCACCCTCTCTCCATGCACTTATTCGCTCTTGGATTCTATCTTGGATTCTATCCCGGTCGGTTGGGTAATCGTCTGGAGTGTCTAGAAGGTACCCAACTATTCGCGTACGTGACTAGTTAAACCGCGGACGTTCCATTTGGCAGATACGATCGAAGGGTCCTGCAGGAACGGCGCCATCGTCCGGGAATCCAATCGATCCGACCAATCGAGGCTGATCTTTGGCCGTAGCCTGTCGAACGAGAGCGAGCCATACGACGATCCGTACGAGGCGAAGGAGTTGCGTGCACACTCCGACGTAACGAACAAGTTAATCAGAACGATATCGGAGGAGTCGCTGCCGCAGGAGATGCTGGAGGGGGTCGACGAAGAGATCGTCGATTTCTTCGACGAGAAGCTGGCCAAGGACGCGACGAACAAATTGAAGAAGGATTGCCAGGATCAGCGAGTGAAGACGCCGCCGCCGAGCCCGGAGCCAATAATCAAAGCCCAGATTTTGGACAACGATCATTCGACCTTGCTGATGGTTCTGAACGATGAGGTGGCTGACGGAAGTAATCTCAGTTCGATGACGCCGAGCCTCACCGAGCTCGAGGCAGCGCTTTCGGATATGCTGGAGAAGGAGGATCAACCTGACGAAATTACCAGGCGAGAGAACACGAACGAGGAATGCAAACAGAGCCCCGTGGAGAAACTTCTCGAGCCGGAAATCGTACCTGTGGAGAAGCGCAACGCGATCGACAAAAGTATGTCGGATCAATGTCGTTCAATTAATGATGACATTCTAGTCGATAGTACGCTTGAGAATAAGACAGATCGGTCGTCCGTGTCTTCGGAGCAGCTCCTTGGAGATTCGACGGAGGCACCGAAGAAGAGAAAAGTGTCCTTCTGTACATGGGAAGAGAAGGTGATGATGGACGTCGATTTGAAAAATGACGAGAAATCGGAAACGTCACAGAATTTAAACGAGAGTTCTGATTTCAAGGGCTCTGTCGTTAAGTCGGAGCTAGGATCGAGCTCTGACTTTTTCAAAGGTACCGAGATCGATATGAAGGATAGCACGAGCTCTGTGGGGGAAGCGCATGAAAAACCTGATACTCTGTTTCAAAGTATAGAAGACGCGATGGAAGATTTGGAGCAAATGCCTACGCCGCCACGAAGGAAAAATAAAAATTTAGGTGTTACGAAGGAGTCGGTTAGGACTATAGACAATTTTCCCGAAGATCCTGATTCTCGTCCTAATGACAGGCTGATTTGATCATTACAGATTGCGTGATCTCGTAATCTTTTCGCTGTTGTGTGATCGTATGCGATAATATGAACCTAAAATTTGTGTGCCACATGAGTTGTTAATATGTTTAATATATTAATTTGTAATCGCTGTAAGCTAATAACCATGTAATTAATAACCAAAAATAAAGAGAAAAATATAACGTATATATTATGTTGAGTGTTTTTATATAGATAGTAAAAATTTGAAGATTGTATTGAAATAAATAGTATAAATGTAATTATATATGCAAATTAATTTTTAGAACAAGTAGATAGATAAATTCTTATTTTTATTTAACATCTGAAGAACTTTTCTTAAACAGAATTTGAATACATAATATTTTTTTTTTATTCAATGTTTGATATTAATGTAATAAAAAGATATAAAAAAGAAAAATCTTAATTACTTAGTTGCTAAGAAGATTTTGAATTACTTTAAAAATACAAACGTTTTGTAATTTTGATTTTGTGACATATATGAAACATAATATCATATTTTGACGCAATAAGAACTATGTACTACAATACGATGAAGATAAATTACGTTTCGAAAACAAGCAGTATACTCTACCTGATAATACAAAAGTCGAGTATAGGAGATAGGAAGATTTTCTTCATTGATGATAAGCAATGCTTTTATTTTCCCTCCGGTGCAGGAAAACTTGGATTTGAAAAATATTTTTCATGTAGCATAAAAGAAATCGAGTTGTTCCGTTAGATCACATGAAGAAGCCAATATTTTCCTATGCGAACATAACAGAGAGAACAAATAGCCAGATCTCTACGAATTCTTGGCATATGTACGTGTATTGTATGTATACTGAATGCCTTCTCGATCATTTTTTTTTAACACAATAATTAAATGCATTTAGATAATTTTATTATCGCAAATAGTTTTCATACTTCTCTATTTGCTTCGTTGCTATTCTATTCTAAAAAAAAAGTTTGTAATGTCAATGAATAAAAATATTTAGTTAATAAATAAAATAACAAAACAGAAGCGATCTATCATACTGGACGTTTAAAGATTTGAAAATTTTATTTTTAATCTTTTGTTTTGTTGCATTTCCGATGTTATTAGCGTTGTTGCACACCTGATACGAGTTAGCATCGAGTTAGTTCGAGCTTCTTCCAGTATCAGAGAAACTCTATCTGCAGAGAAGATTGATTTTTCGTCTGCGTCATTATTTTATCGGTCGCCTGTCGAACCGCGTTTAAGTCGTACCGTTCTCTCTTCTCTTACGAGTAGATATCCGCTTACTCATTACCTTTTTAATTATCTCTGGCCGACGGAGTGCGTTTAACGGACCGTTCTTAATCGTTTTAAAGGTCCGTAATGTTACCAAGAACACGGAAAGCTCTCCAGATCACGATACAAGATTATATGCGTAATGTATAGTTTTACAAAGTTAAAAGCAGTTTTTGATGATGTTATTTTTGTATACTTTATTAATCAATAGTTGGAAAATGTTTGATGAAAATCTTAACAAAGAAGATAATTTTCATATACTAATTTTTCAAAATCTTCAAAAATTTTTTTTGTTTATGTGTACCTCCAAATACCTTCAAATATTCACTTAATGTATGAAAATTCAGCTCGCATAAATATCCTTTCCTTTTTAATATACATTAAAATTATTACGAGCATATGCTATGTAATAAATATGGAGGAGAAAATAAAAGGTATTTGATTATCGAATTGTTGGTGACAAGTCGAGGTAAAAGTCGAGATGTCCTAATCTGTAGTTTTAGGAATTTCGTGCGACGAGCTTCACGAACGGTTTGAAAAGTTTAAAACTTCCGAGAGACGACAAAATCTGGGAAAATTGTGGTCCGATCGCTCTTCGTGTTCTCGGGTATTCCCGATGCGGTTTGAAATTAGCACGAACGGATTATAAGATCCGGCTCTGTTCGTGACACTTCTATTAGTGGCATGGAAAGAAAATTCAGCTCTCTCTCTCTTTTTCCTCTCCCCCCACCCTCGTTTATTCCTCTTTTTCTTTCATCACAAAGTCGGTACGCGTGCGGCCCGTTCCCTTCTGACATGATGCATCTTGCAGGAACTTATTTTCTTCTCTAGATTCGTGTTCCGCGGGATAACGCAACAAGCCACTAATCCAAATTCCTTTTTTATATTTTCATTCACATTAGGGATAAGTAAGGAAGATACGGAAGGGAAAAAAATCTCGGCGATAAAAGCTCGTGACGAAGGTCTCTTTGCAAACTAGCCAAAAAATATATTCGCAAAGACAGATTAAAGCGTCATACCTCGTCCGAGATCGACGCAGTAACAGACAGAAGGAATAGCAAACATCCACATCGGAGTTTATGCAAACGACTTAGCGAGGAAACCGCTCTCGCGCAGTTTGCAAGTCGTCGTAAAGTGTTTTTTTTTTTTTGCAGCGGCTTACAGACGAACGCACAGCCGACGCGATACGCGCCAAAGTCAATTGCCATGATAAGGACGAGACAATGTGACACTTTGTCGGAAGGACTTAAGCTTAATCTCTAACGAGGTAAGTCCGTCTTAGAATGTACTTAGAGTGAGATGCGCGGTGGTCCAGCACTAGAGATTCTCTGAGAGTAGATATCTTCTCCGAGGTATATAATGTCATGACGCTTCCCTAATAGCCCATGTTTTCAAATATGTCAAAATAACAAATGGAAGAATTTACAATTTTTAATCTTCGTAGTCGTCGGCATACAGAGCAGAACTTGCTGGAGAACGAAGGGAAAAACGAAGTTTCTTATTATGGAAAGGCTTACTGCAGAGACTCCATTCGCATCTTAATCTCGTTCACATTCGAGGAATTAAGTTCTATTTAACAAACTGTATGTATAACGAATATCGGCTACATTTCGCCGAAATTGTAATTAATTGTCATTGTACAGATACCGTGCGTGGATTTAGGTCTAAACAAGAAGATTCGAAAAATCCGAAGAATTAATCTCGTTATATTCC